>NW_017728922.1:12301488-12343508 GCF_001723895.1 Crocodylus porosus
GGATCTGCTTGAGAAGCATCTATGGATGCAAGCCACCATTTTGGTCGCTTTACTAGCTGCAGCATCGCATTGGAGGCTCATGTTCATCTTGTGGCCAATGATGACCCCCAAGTCTCTTTCTTCCACAGGACTAGCCAGCGTAGCACTGCCGAGCCTATAAGGATACTGCAGGTTTTTCCTCCCAGGGTGGAGAACCTTGCATTTTTCTCTTCAGTTGATACATATCACCATCCATAAAGGCAGGCACAAGAATACTAAGGATTCAAACTACGAGGCCATCTGCAGAATGATTAGCAGTAGATCTCTTCCATCCAGCATCATGGAGCAGTTCATATCTTTATCTCAAACAAAGAAAACCTAGTTCATTTTCTAAGTGAGGACCCTTTTAAGGAATCACACTGATGTTTCAAAGTGAGTGGGTGGTTTTGCTGATGGAAAAGCAGAGCACTGTGGTTCTTGTGTCATTTCACATCTTCATTCACAGCAAGAAGAGGCAGACACAAGAATGTGCTTACATGGCAAACATGCAGTTGGTCAGGAATACTCCTCTCTAGTATTCTTCTGTGATGACACAGATGTACCAGTTCTATGACATAATCTTTTCTTGGATGAAAAGACGCAACCTTGTAAGATTCATTCCAGTTAAATTACCCCTTATTACCCCTTGTATTAATGTTATATATACTATTGTATTACCGTTTTATTACTGTTGGATTAGACTATTACATTTTCCTATTGCTTCAAGCTGAACATATGTCTGTGTTTCATTGCCATTTAGTTATATATTATTAATTTAGGGCTGTGCAAAACAGCACTGTTCTGTTTTGCCTTGAGTTTTGATGGTTTGACAGAAGAGTGTTTCATACTGAATTTTATTTCAAGTCGAAACAGCTGTTCTGTCAAAACAGAAAGGCTGTTTCGATGCTGTTTCGACATTTCACTAGGGATGGGTAGTCAGCCCAGCTGGGCTGCTTCCCAGTCCCCTGCCTTGGATCGCAACATGGTGAGAAGGCAGCTCTGCTGGGCTGCCTCTTTGTTCCCCATGTTAGATCACACCGGGGGCGGGAGGTAGCCCAACTGGGCTGCCTCCCCGTCCCCATCCCCTGCGTTAGATCACACCCCACCCACAGCTCCTGCTCCCCAGCCCTACAGGAGGGGGCCCCAAGCTTCCAGGGCTATGGGGCCGGGGACCCAGGTCTGCAGCTCCTTACCCCCAACAGAAGGCAGCTGCTGCTGCTGCAGAAGCACAGAGCCAGCTCCCCCTGTCTGATGCAGGCTCAGGCAGGGACAAGGCTGGCTCCTGGCTGCAGCACACACTCCCAGGGGCAGGGGGGACCCATGCCCCCCAGATCTGGGGGGGGCAGGGGCAGGGTGGGTGCATGCTGCAGGTTTTTGCTCCCCACCCTGCTGCCCTCCCCTGGGGCCTCTGCAGCACAGCGTGTGTGACCCAGTGTGGCAGGCCACAACAGGGACACACAGGAAAGCTGCTTGCCGCTGAAAGCTCCACAGGCACATTTCCCCAGCAGGCAGTGGCAGCAGCGATGGGCACAACCCTGTGCTGCTTCCCGCACTGCCCCTGTGCACACAGGGCAGTGTGGAGCTTGCAGCAGCAAGCAGCTTTCCCACGTGGCCCCTCTGTGACTTGCTGTGCCATGTTGCATACTTTGCACTGCAGAGGCCCCAGGGGAGGGCAGCAGGGTGGGGAGCATGAGCCTGCAGCATGCACCTGCCCTGCCCCCAGGCCACGCACAGATCTGGGAGGCCACAGGTCCCCCATCCTCCAGGAGTGCATGCTGCATCCAGGAGCCAGTCCCACCCCCCACCTCCAGACAAGCCTGCTCCAAGCAGGCTTCATACCTCCTTGTGCAGCTTCCTGTACACCTGGGGTGCAGCTTCCCATCTGGCCTGGCCTGCCCTGCAACACATGGACTAGGAGCTGCATGCTATTGGCCCAAGCAGGCTCCACACTTTTATATGTGGCTTCCCTGAAGGGCTGATAGCACGCTGCTCCTGGTTCACATGCCGCCAGCCAGGTAGGCACTCCTGCAGAAAGCTGGCTGAGGGAGGTGTTGGGGAAAGCCCCACATGGAGTGCCCACCCAGTTGGCAGTGTGTGGACCCGGAACAACGGGAAAGTTGGGAAATCTGTAGTTTTCTGTTTTTCCATGGGAAACGGAAAACCCAGATCCCTGCAGATCAGGATGTTGCTGCAGGGTCATGGGACCCTCCAGGTAAATAATTCTTTATATTAGATTGCATTTTGCAGTAAGAAGGCCTGGTCCCTATGGATTCTAAACTGCATACAGATACCTTGCCCTTGGAATATGATTGCTTCTGGGCTAGGCTATCATGCCTCTGATGATACACAGTAACTTCACTGGCTCATGCTGCAGGAGAGTGGGAAAACCACAAGCCTCACCTTTGCTTACTTTCACTTGGCATGTGCTCCCAGCACAGGTGAGGCTCAGCAAAGGCCAGTTCAGAGGGGACTTGGATTGCAGGTGTCTCCTGCATTTATTCTCCTCCTAAGCCAAGAGTTTCTGCCTCCAGGGTGCTCAGTTGCACAAGTAGCACTAACATCTAATTCCCTTGTTTAAAACAAATCCTAAATCTAGTGCAAAACCATGTGTAACCCTAGCCATGGTGCTACCCATGACCACATCCGTATTCAGGGTCCTGGGGTGTCAAGTAGCCTTGGTCAACTACCCAGCCCTAAGGCTGGGACCACCTCTCCATGGATTGGTTTCTTATGGTTTCCTCACACACGAGTGCATAAACTATTTACACTTTATTATTTACAAAACAGTCAACATATGAATGAGGTTAACAGCAGAATAGGATATCAATAATCTAATTGTCAAAGGCAAGTATCAATGAACTAAAACACTCTATACAAATTGAATCAAAGACACCCTCAGTACAACGCCCCATCTTATACCTTGAGACTCCAGTGAATTTCAGTAGCAGCACACAGGCTTAACAAGACATCAGCTCTCCTTCACACTGGCAACACAATAGCTATGGCTGGTGCTGCTGCTTCAGAAAATCCTGCTCTGCTACAGCCTGCGTGGGGAAGAGAAGTTCTCGTCTGCTCCAGCATTCTGGCCTATCTGCTAAGAAACACACACTGTCCCCTTTCCCCAAGAGCACCTTTCTCCAATTCCCAGACGTGGCCCCTTGTGCTGATAACTGAAACAACCCTGGGTTTATCACCCACCCAGCTTCAAGCTGTTTCTTAGTTAACTCTCCCCAGAGCCTTCCCAGATCAACACCCTGCCCTCCTAGGCAAATCTATCTTACTACCCTTTTCCCTCCACATGGGTCCCTCAGTCTCACAGAGGGGGAAAAAGGACAGGGTACCAGGTTATCTTTTCCCCATCACTAAGTGCAGGCTCACTTCACAGCCAGGGATCAGGGTGGTTCCTCCCCAAGCTCTGTGGTCCCAGGGGTTCCTTTGCTTCTGTGAGCCTGGCTGAGTCCCCAGAGCTGAGTTCCCTCCCCTCTCCTGCCTCAGGAGGCAATCAAAACCGTGCCTATGCTCTTGCAAGCAACAAGTTTCTGCAACCTTTCCCCCTATGCCTTTGCAGGAATCCTAAGCCCTGTTGCAAATCCAGCAGCAGCTGTTACACATGCAATTGCCTACAACTGTCAAATGGTTTGCCCTGTTCTGCAGAAGGCATTTTAATGTATTATTCACACAGTAAAAAAGCACACAGCATGATTTGCTCTGCTCCCAGATTGTCAAGGTGAAGTTGCATCTCTTCTTGAATCCAGTCTGAATATCGATTGTGTTCTGCAGAACTAGTGCAGTGGTCACTGCCACTGCAGTCTCTTGGTGTAACTGGGAGACAAACCATATAATCCAGAGAGCAAGTCAGTTTGCCCTCCAAGAGGAAATCCCTAACATCACCTGCTATACCTTCTCTCACCACAGTGTGTAGTCTGTGACCTGTGCATTCAGCATAAAGGCACTGGAAGCAGCACTGAAAATTCTATGTATTCCCATCTATCTATCCCTTTATACATGGACTCTGTATATACTGGGTATAAACCCTCTCTTGTGGGCTATAATGCCAGCAGCTGTGCTATGGATGCTTATTAGCATGTTTGATGAAGAATGGAAGTCAGGGCATGTCAAACAGAGTTTCCTAAACATTCCTTCAGTCTGATGACCTTTGCAACACCTTGCAATACCTCTGTATCTACTTAGGATTCTTGAGTGGGTCATTTACTGTATTAGGAGTGGAATCCACTGTTGACAGCTTCGTATGATATAAGCACCTTACCCCTGAGTTGGGTTCATTTTTCTAAAAAAACAAAAGGAACTTAAAAGGTTCTAGTTTCAAATGTCACACATACATGGTCACATACACGTGTCTGCACATGCACGCACGCAGACATACACACACACAAGTTTCTGTTCCTTATTGTACCCATATTAGATTTATTTAAGAACTGGACATACAACTGCTTTGTGCCATACCATTTATATCAGTTTTGTAGATGAATGAAAATGACACCAGGATTAGCAATGGACATACAAGCAGGTGAACAGTGTTTTAGTGTACCTTACCACTAGATGGGAGAAGCCAGTTTGCATTGATTAAATGGATGAATATAGTATAGTATAGTATACACGCAGTAAGTAGTTTTGCCATCATCTCAGGGGTAATTCTACATTTGTTTGGGCAAAGTTACCCTGGTGCGGGGCAGGGGTGGAGCCACTGGAGGTATTTGCACCTTCCCCGCTACCCCTTTAATCCTTGATCCACCCAAAGTTTAAATTTATTGTCTGGCAGTGGCAGTAGCATTTCTATTCAGAAAAGGCTGAGGGAACTAATTGACTTCATAGCTCAGTATAATCTACTAGATTCCTTATAAACTCTTCATTTATTCAGGTGTTAATGACCCTCTCTCTTTTTTAATTGTCTTGATGTTTCACCAACAAGCTATCCTTTGTCTTGGAATTCTGTTGTCTGTTAACTGCTGGTAATGAAGGTCCTGTTTCACAGTCCTGCAGCTTTTATTTAAAATTAAATATAGCTTTAATGAAGTTATATTTATTTTTTGCTTATCTTAAACTGAATAATGCAGGCCTAGATCCCTAACATATTAGTAAAGCTTCTAGTTTATTTTAACTAGGCAAAAATATGTGTAATTTTATATGTGATGATGCACTTCACCCTCTTCGCACCCCCGTTTCAAAATTTTAGATCTGCCTGTGGTGCAGGAGTTTGCTTTCTCTCTGCCACTTATTCACACCAATGAAAGTATGTTGTGCTCAGACTTTTACATGGATCAAAGGCTCCAGCCTGTCACTATTGTAAATGCAGGTTAAAAATAAGCCACATGCACAGTGAAAGGTTAACATGAATCCATATCCACAGGGAACTTCCTCATCTACCAGAAAAGTAATGGACTCCTTCCTTCACCCAAACCATGTTTGCCCACCATCTTTCTCTTCAGTCAACCATGAATGTTACAATGGCTTCCTGCATATCAGGCCTCAAACTAAACGGCTGCAAACTTGCCCAGGTCTTGCTTAGAATCTGATCTCTTTTCTCATCTGCCTGCATGGCTCTTCTAATTCTCACTATTAAGCCCTTCAGCAGTATAAAAAATATTTACATATACAGTCCTTGCCTTCTACAGATACAGTCAACAATGAGGCAGTGGGAAGACTAGGTATTGTACTCAGCCTATAGTGATATTGGGTTCAGTAAATACAGGCATATGTTAATAAGAAGAATTAAACAATGCACCTTATTGTGAAGCAGTAGGCAACCTTTACAGCCACTTTGTCTGACTCTTGCATACTGACTAACCTGATTTAGGGACCGTCTCCCAATAAATTATAACTTGTATTGCTACACAGATCACTTCACACAGTCCAACAATAGTTAAGGGACCAGGACTGTATACTGACACATCACAAGCCTGTTAAAAGCACCTGCAAGTTAGTCCTACCACTTCGCATAGTTCGAAACCTATGCCCCAAGGTTACTCCCAATCTGAGCCTGGCTGGATAGTGTGACCATCTTCCCTTTCTCAGCTCCCAGATCCAGCCAGCATCTGAGTAGTCACCTAGCAGTATTGCTGTCTGTTCTAACCATAAAACTGGCCTATGAGTTATTTAGACAGAGGTATAACTGGTCAAGTGTATGTCCTGTGCCAAACCTGCTTCAGGGAGAAGTGTCAGGGAGGTCAGCCTGACATGTACCACTGGTGCTTGGGTAGGTGCCACTTCTGCTGAAGGAACTATCAGTGCAGTGAGCAGTTCAGGGTTTAACAGAACCCCTACTGCAGCTGCTGTAGGAGTGCATTGCCAAGTGAGGTCAGAAAAGGTGAATCTGGCAGCAGAAAAGAAAGATGACTGCAATAGGGATGGAGCAACACCGCTGCTCTGTTAACCGCATGCTGGCTACTCTGGCACCTCCTTTAGCAGCAGCACCATCTGCCTGGCAGCAGTGTGAGGTTGCCTCTAGCCCTGCTGTCCCTGCCCTACTAGGACTGTCAAGGTGGCATCCTCCCTGGCATCCTCCCTCTCCCACCCCCTCCCCACAAACTGGTGCCCATGGCTCACGTTCTGCTCACCCACTCCACATTGCACTTCTGTATTTAGGGTCTGAACACATAACACATTTACCTCAGTGTAACTTGCCTTTACACTAGCATATTAAAACCCCCACAATTTGTATCCCTGCACTGGTGTAACTTAATTGCATCATAGGTAGGGTTACCCTGGAGACAAAACCAGTAAAAATACACCAGTGTAAGTTACATATAAGTATCATGTGTCCACTTCTGTCCTGGTTTAGTTGTTTCCCCCACCTCTTCCTCTACCACCCATTAACAATGCACTGGAATAGCATCTACAGCAGTACTCACAGTGATAACAGGTTGTCTGCCCTCTCATCTCTCTTCGTTCCTGTGTTATTTACACTGGTAAGCAAAAACAATGAAAATGACACTCCTGTTGACATGCCTTGTGTCTGGGCCCAGCTCTGCCTTTTTTCAAATGAGCTGATGGCATGTTGATTGTAGAGCCACAGTTGGGAGAAGAATGATCATGTGCTTGGACATGGGACTGGAATACAGTTCTAGGTAAATGTGAAAGTGACACCAACTTTCTGTGTGGCCTTAGGCAAGTCACTTAACCCCCCCCCCAGTGCCTAGTCTATGGCACTAGGGGGAAAGTACAGCTTCTGCCTGCCTTGCCTATTCAGACTGGAAACTCGTTAGCAGAAAACCTGCTTTCTCCTGTGTATTTGTACAGCCCCTAGTGATGCGTGGCCCTCATCTCACAAGGGATCTCAAGGTCCCTACTACAATACAAATAACGATAACTAACACCCAAGAAGGGTAAGGACTTTGTGATAGTCCTACCAGCTCTTTATGAGACAAACATGCTCTTGGAAATAATGTGTAATGTGTTGAGGCAGCTGGGGTAGCAGCCTGTTGAAACAAGTTGTGCATGCTTATTACCACACTGCTCTCTGAGCAATCCCAGGCCTATGTGGCTTTTTTGATATGCCCTATCTCCAGTTGACATCCTGCTCTCTCTGTTAATGATGCTACTCACTTTATATCACAAAAAAACCATTAACTGAAGTGCGAGAATGCGACAATTTTCAGTTTTTGTGGAGGGAGACTTTGAGTGGAAAATGTCAATAATGAAAACAGTGGAGTCAGTTTACAGTCTCTCTGAGCAAGGCCTCATGGGCTCTTTCCATTGCTGTGGAATCTTGCTGGCAGCAGATGACTGCAGACACTGCTTGCCAGCAACATATGCAGCACTTGGATTTCTCAGGCCTTCCCTTTCTACCTTCTTCATATAGTCAGAAAGCCTATGGGTGTTGTTAGGGGCTTCTTCAGCCAGACACCGAGGGCTTCATCCTGTTGCCCTAAGGTCTCTTTATACCAATCCTGCAACATAAAGAAGTCTTAAAGAGGTAAAAGTGGCCTCTGACATTTCCAAGCTGACAAAAAGCTGCAGAGATGTCTGGGAGGCGGCATCTTGCTACACATGAATGACATGGGTCCCCAGTGGCTGGGGGAGCACAGTGGCAGCAGCAGTGGCTGCTCAATGTCACAAAGCAGTTGGGGGTAGAACTCCCACAGCTGGACCTACATCCTAGTGAGCAAAGGTGGCAGAGGGAGCTCTCATTCTGCATAATAAAAAAACCCCAAAATCAAATGACAAGATATGTAGGCATTTAGAATGTATTTTATTATAATAATCGAGGCACTCATAGGCTTCCAAATTGCTTTTAATTTATAAATATATCAATAAAACAATTGTGTTCAACTGATACCTGTATATATATATAGCCATGTTTCATTTTAATTGTGGAAAAACAGATTTTGGAGCTTTTAATCAGAGAATGGGGGAGGGGGACAGTAATCAGAGAATTTGCCATTTTTAAACAGAAAACCAGGATCCCTGGTTTTGAGGCAAAGCTAGAGCATCCCTGTTCTCAGCTGTCCAGCAGCCAAACCATAAGTTAGAACATCTCTAAGGTTTACATGGAGGACTAGGCATCTGTTTTCCACACTTTTGGTCTGAGCACAGTAACTGAAAAATCAAGCCTTGCTGCTAAGGCACATTGCACTTGAGCTTTGAGAATGTGTGCCCTGCAGGGGTATCAGCCCAGTACTGAGTGAGCTCCCAGCAACCAAGTAGACTACCACATATGGTGATATCTGGGGACTAGCTGTTTCAAGAACTTGAAGGGGTTTGTATGTGCATGTATGAGAACAATAGCCTCTTTCACATGTGTCCATGTTGGACTCTAGGTGCTCTGAGGCCAGTATCTTATGCTTAGGAGCCAGCCATGTGCTTTTATTGAGAAAAACACTAATGCCATACTGCGTTACATGTGTAGGAGCGTTACCAGCAAATCAAGGGAAGTGATTATTCCCTTCTATTCAGCACTGGTGAAGCCACATCTGGAGTACTGTGTCCAGTTTTGGGTCCCCCACTACAGAAAGGAAGTTGACAAATTGGAGAGAGCCCAGCCGAGGGCACCAAAAATGGTTAGGGCACTGGGGCACATGACTTCTGAGGAAAGGTTGAGGGAACTGGGCTTATTTAGTCTCCTGAAGAGAAGGCTCTGGGGGGATTTAGCAGCAGACTTCAACTCCCTGAAGAGGGGTTTGAAAGGGGATGGACCTAAACTGTTCTTAGAGGTTACAGATGGCAAAACAAGGAACAATGGTCTCAAGTTGCAGCAAGGGAAGTTTAGGTTCGATATTAGGAACACCTTTCTCACTAGGAAGGTAGTAAAGCACTGGAACAGGTTACCCAGAGAGGTTGTGGGAGCTCCATCCTTGGAAGTTTTTAAGACCCTGCTAGACAAAGCCTTGGCTAAAAAATCTAGTTTAGGATGATCCTGCTGTGAGCAGGGTCTGGATTAGATGACCTCCTGAAGTCCCTTCCAACCCTAATTTTCTATGATTCTATGATCTTTCTTGCTATTGGTCTGTAAAGTGCTGGTACTTTTTGCCACACCATCCATAACACCGTCAAAATTCTCCAGAACTCACAACTTAAGTGGGTTGGTGTAACAGGGAGGCCTCAAATGTGTAGCATGTTGCTTGTGATACACTAGCAAATAAAAAAATAGACCCAGTATTGTGTGATTGGCATAACTCAAACTGTGGATGTCCACAACAAATCGTTCACAACCTGCTGAGCAAGAATAATTTCCTCAAGAGATCTGCAGTTAGTTGGGGACAGAAGTTAAACACAAGAATTTGGCAATTTGTCTTCAGGCAACTAGCAAACAGCAAAACTAGGTGGAGCCCATGAAACATGATTAACTGTAAACTGTTTGCTCATCTCTGATAATGGAGTAGCTGAATAGTTTAGACAAATGGGATAGCCTTGGAATAAAACCTCTGCAACCCTAATTCAGTGATTATCAAAATGATCCCCAACCACAGTGCCAGGACACACATGAATGGTGTTTTGGGCCTCACTGAATTATTAATTCTTCTTAGTTCAAAATTACCGAGCATGCCCCTAACTAAAAAGGGAGTGGTGCTTTATTATGCCTCAACTGCTCTGGGATAACTGTTTATTTACTGCTATTGCCCTGCAGTAAACCTCATCTAGGGGTAAGCTGCTTCAGTGTGGCTCTCACCAGGTGGTAAGACCAGGCACATGAACAGCAGAAACTGTTTACTGAGTAATATGTCTATTTGACTAAGTAGGATTGTGACTCGAAAATGTTTGGGGAACCATTGTCTTAAATGGAGCTTCAACAGCACATAACGATGTTGTCTAGAATGGTTCAAGGCCTTGAGTGTGATTGGACTAGGTGACCTCCTGAGCTTCCTTCAGCTCCATCCTAGGTCTTCTATGAATGCATAGGCAGCAGTTATAGTCTGAAAGGTTTGTGGAAAAGGCACTTAAGAGGGGACAGGATAGCAGCCTTCAAATACTTGAAGAGCTGCAATAAAGAAGAGGGAAAGCACCTTTTCTCTCTTGCTGCAAAGAGGAGGACATGGATGGAAGATGCAGCAAAGAAGACTTAGGTTGGATATCTAGATAAACATATTCATTTAAAACAGGGAGGCAGTGGAATAGATTGCCTAGGGAAGCTGTGGGCTTACCATGAGGGGAGGTGTTCAAAAAGAGACTGGACAGTCACTGGTCATGGATAATCTAGGTGTAGCTATGCCTAAATTGTACCATGGTTTTTTCTTATGCTTCTGGGTTTTGCTAGTTGCCTCCCCTGCTCCGCCCCCTCCCACACACACACATAGGTGTTAAAAGCATCCTAAGCCATCCCAGAGGCATTGGGTGTTGGTTATAGCCAAGGCTGGAGACTTTGACTTGAGAGTGCCAATGCTCCTGCTGGGACCAAAGCCAGAGGTTCCTAGCTCTGGGTCAGACTGATCACCATATTTGGGGTCAGGAAGAAATTTTACCCCTTGGTCAGATGGGGTTTTTTGTCTTTCTCTGTAGTGGGGGGTGTGGCCCTCTACCCAGGACCTCTTGAGCGTATTTTGACATTTTATATAAGTAGGATATTAGCTGCTATGGTTCCCCTGCTTTACCTGTGGCAGGTTATGATGTTAGGTCTATGTTGTGTCAAGGTTGACAGTAGTCTTATGTAGAGTTTAGATTCTGGTTGTATGGGATGGTTTGGATAGGGAAGGGGGGTTAGATTAAATGACCTCTGGAGGTCACTTCCAGCCCTACTTCTCCATGGCTCTATAACATAAGAAAGAAAAAAAATAGGAGAGGGCTGGCAGGCAGATGGGACAAAAGAAATAATAAGATATGCACAATTGTTCAGCAATAACATTCCCAGTTCATCTGCTGTCTGCCTTGCATCTTTTCAGAAGTCCAGCAGGGATGGAGTTAATGTTAAATGCACAGCTCTGACATCTGAAACTGCCCTCAGTGTCACTGCCTAACTCATCTCCCAGCTGGACTCATGACACATCTCATGCATTACACATCAGATACAACACAGCTTCATTCCATGACATTTCTGCATGGGTTCCCCCTCTTGCATTATTCCCATAGGCAGTACTGTAAGGACAGCCCCTGGAGGGTCCTGTCAGTGAAGGCATTTCTTCTTCACCATCAGTAGCATCTGCTCCCTGCTCTCTGGAATCCCAGCCCCTTGGGCTTGTCTCTCCAAGTTTCCCAACAAGCTGGATGTGCACTGAAGCTGTGTAAAAGCATCAGCTTCTCTAATACCTGGTGGTTGTAACAAGTTACAGTATTGGAGATGAAGCTAAGTAAATGTCAATGTATTTAAGTAGACAATTGTTATTCATATGTTAGGAAATTGGTCCCCAATGGGTCAGACTGAGTTTTAGAGCTTTCCTGATAGATACTAGCCTTTGCCTTACATTTTGCAGGGGATGGAATATCAAAATATAGCACTTAAGCTGAGAGTTGTCAGAAGTCAGTGACACTTTGCTTGTTTAAACAGAAAAATTCAACTTCTTTGGAAGTGTATTCCAGTTACTTCATGACCTGCCTGTTCACAGCCATATCTCAGGCAATGGTAAGGGACAGTAACATCTTCTGCTGAAGAAGTTTGTGGTTCAAGAAGAGTCTGAATAAGTATCAGTCAGGGGTGATTTAGGAGTAACATTCCTGCATTCATACAGGGAGTTGGACCAAGTTACCCTTGAGGTCCATACAGCCCCATAAGTCTGATTCTGTTTCTATTTACCCTTCATCTTAAAGAATGAACAAGATTCCACATCATCCCTCACTAAAGTGTAATCACAGTGGGTGTGGAAGTCTGTTCACATGTCAGCACTCAGCAATTTAGGGCAAGGGAACTTGAAGAAAAATATTGCATCCCATTGAGAACACAAGAACATTTTGGATACACAAGGTGCAGCTGCCCTACCTGGGATCTGGCTAACTCATTTAGTTCTGCAGAGTGCCATGAGGTCAGGAGCTGTGGACTTCTCTGTGTGCAGCACACCTGAACAGCAACCTTTCCACTGATGTGACACTGGAGCCTCACTTTACTACAGGCTCATGTGGAAGAATGACCCACAACCAAGTCCCTAGCATCATTCCCATAGTACCCAGTACATTAGCTGTGACACATGTGGTACAGAGCCAGGTATAGTGAGCCCAAATACATAATGGATGTGTCTACATGTGCACATGTAATGTTCAATAATGGAAATTACTGCGCAGTGCAGGTGCATGTCTACACATGCATGCCTGTACTGTGCAGTAAATATGGCGATTTATGCTAGCTTGAGTGTAAATGTGATACCTGCATCATGCAGGTATCAGATTTACACCTGATTAGTTATGGCACAATAATGCATGTGTAGACGCCTTACTGCTCAATAACACTGTGTGTGTGGACTGACTTGGGACTAACTGTAGTCCCAAGTCAGTTCACACACAGTGTTAATGTGCTTTAGCACCTGCATGTGTAGATGCTGGCTGATTCCCACTTACTGCACAGTAATTTACTGAGCAGCAAATTTAAGCTAGCATAAATGCATGTGTAGACATGCGCAATGTGTATAAAGCAGAAGAGACCTGAGCCAACTGCAGTTAGATTTGAGACTCCCTTTCACTTCCCCTGCAGCTGAATTAGGTTCACATTCAGGAATAAGTAGGCACTGACATTTTAAGTCTCTAGCTGTACCGTGCCCAAGAACAGTGTTGATTACCATGTCTCCTGGTACATAGCCTGGGGGTGTCTGAACTGGGCTATCAAGCAAGATTTATGGCCCTTGTGCACAATGTGCTGCATGCATGACAGGCAGGTTGAGCTAGGGACAAACCAGAGCATTCAGGCACTACGAATTGCTGAAGGTCCCTGTATCACCCCTGCTGAACTCTTACATTGCACCATTTACTTGCAAGAATTCCTGGTGCTGGGAAGCTTTTGGAGCTTTCTTCCTGGTACCAAACCTCCCACGTGGATTCCTGTGGACTTCTCTCTGTGTCAGGAAGCACTCAGGACATTCCTATGCTTAGAAAGCTATTTCTCTGTAGATCAGACCTGCACTCACTCACCTTTGCTCATTAATCCCCTTCAGTCCCTGCTCTTCCCTTCAAAACATTTCCTTCTTCTGGGCCCATGTGCAGTCTAGGGTGGCATAGGCAACCCCTGTTTCTGCAGGGAAAAGTTGCTAAGTGGACTGTTATGTGGGTGATACACCCAGCCAGCAGTCCTCCCAGCAACAGGGAAGCAGCCACATATACTCCAAGCATACACCATTGCCCAGACTGGATCTTCCTTTGGTGAATACTGGGCTTGATGAGGGACTGAGATCTGATTACTGCTGGTAGAAACTCTGACTTGTGGAAAAAGAAGCTTTTCATAGGGTGGCATGTACTAGTTTTGACAGAGCTAGACTTCCTGGTCAAGGCAAGACAGAGAGAGAGAGCTACCTATGCCAGAGTAGCTAGCAACCCAGGGGTGAGAGCACTCATCTGGGATATAGGGAAACCCAGGCTTAAATCCTTTCTCTACCATACTTAGATGAAGGACTTGGACTTGTTTTTGTACATTCCCATTTTCCACTTCAAAAGCTCTTGGGCACATCCAGTGCAGATTGGGAAGCTATATGAAGTCTCCAAAACATTTGTGGGAAGGAAAAACTTTTCTGCCTAAGCCCAGCCTCCCTAAACACTGATATCACTCCATTCTGAACTCTGCTAGTCAGCTGTGAGAGATGGCATCAATTAGAGGTGCCATATGCTCATTATCTCTGGGAGGACCCACTCTTGTCTTTAATCCAGTGGTTTGCTTCCTTGATTCTTCCTGGCTCTTAGGATATGGTCACACTGCAAGAGGTAGGGTTCTCTTAATCTAGGATATAACAGCAACTTGTCTTCAACCCCAGATCCCCTTACAAGCTTAAACTCAAGGGGCCCCTACACATGGGCTGGACATCTGCTAATTAGCATGCATTGGAGCAGAATTGATTAATTGAGTCTGCTGGAGCGTGTTAATTAATGTGCTCTGGCAGTCTCCATTCCATGTCTATTCAGCGTCCTTGCACTTCAAACTGGTGGCAGGGACGCTTTAACTAAAGCTCGTCGAATGAGCTTTAGCTGAAATGCCCCTGCTGGCATTCTGAAGCACAGGATGCTGTATACGCATGATGCTGCAGTTGCTTTAATTAAAGCAGCTCTCAGAGCCGGTCTAATTAAATCACCCCCCTACCCGCACCGCAGAGCATGTGCATAGACACCCAAGCTGCTTATGTATGTTAAAATCCAAGTTGTGTTTTCAGTGCTGTTTGAACCAGAATTAGTAAGTCTGAGATAAATGCAGCTTTCTTCATTGCAGACAAACCCTTGTAGTCTCATGCTGTGTCTCTGCACAGAGTCAATCTACATCTTGCAGCCTCTTCTTTCAGCATCTGTGGTATCTGCCCATCTCACTGGCTGTGGCATATCCACAGCCCCCATCAAGCTAAATAGGACTAGTCTCTTCCAGGCTTGTTTGAGGCTGTATGTGCAAGCCCACCCCTGTGCTATCACTTCCTGCTCTATGGATCAGTAGCCCTTCACCAGCCCTAAGTTCACTGGTAACACGGCACCCAGCTGCCTTTATCACAGGGGCACTGGTGTAAGTACTCAACACTCCCCAGCCCTGGCTTCCAAGCTGATCAAGCCCAGTAGCCACACAACAATGAGCTCTATACTATTCATTTTAATAGATTCACTAATAAATATTATAATTTATGCAGTGACTCATTTGGATCCCAGTTGCTATCATGGTGGAGCCTGACATATGTTAATTATCCCTGACACTGCCACAGCTGGGATCAAGGCTAATTGACAACCTCACTCAGTTTTTCACTGGTCCAGCAGGCAGGAGTGTGCTAGGAGTGAATAAAAACAAATCAGTATGTAGAAGGAGACTGTTGGTACCCAGAGCCTGGAATCTGGAAGGGAGAGGCACTGGGAAATGGGGCCTGACCCATCATCCACAAAGCCGCCAGGAGATGGCATAGTTGGAGATGGCCTGCCTCGTCCAAGGGGAAAGGAGGGCCCTCTGCAAACATATAGCTTTCCCCATACTTATGGTAACTGCATTTCTCATGGAAAGCAGGTAACACCTGATCTCTGGAACTACTGACTCCTCTAGGAGCTATGAAACAGTGCACAAAGATCGTGCTTGCCAAAAATGAGTGGTCCTGGTCAAGCTGGAGGATTGCACAGACAATGGGACCACTTTGAAGCCAGCCAGACCAGCAGCGCGAGTGGTCACTGTCATATGCCGCCTAAAATTGGCACCCAGGGCTGGTGTCATGTCCCACTTGCCCACTCCTAGTTATACTGTTGGTCCAAAGGGCACGTTTCTCTCCTTCTTCCTCACATGAGTATACTTATGATCTTATTCCACCCTGCTCAAGTACCTGAAAAACAGCTAATACTCTGTAAGTTAATACACAGTTAATACACTTGAGAAGTTGTAAGTTAATACACAGTTAGTACACTTGAGAAGGGTGGAATAAGATCACACTTAGCAGGGGTAGATTAAGATTAATTCGTGCCATAGGCCCAGGCCCCACCCCCATGGCCTAGGGTCCCCCCCGACCTGCACCCTGCCCACCAGCCATGAGCTCCATCCCCGGCTGATGCAGGGGGAACAGTGGCTGGAGCAGGATGTGCTGCCTGGGGCAGGAGTCATGACTGCCTCCGCCTATAGGTCTGTACTGGAGCTGCTGCCAGGGGTACAGAGCCACTGCCCACCAGACATGTGCAGCACGGACCAAGCTCCAGGGGTAGCCCCCTGCCCCACTGCAGCTCAGTCTGGCTGCAGTGGTGCCTGGCAAATGGCGCCCAGCAGCCACAGCCTGCTGCATTACACGTCAGGCCTGGCTCAGCTGTTGGTTTTGTCTGTGTTGAGGCAGGGGCCCAGTTGGCCTGGGCCCGACTGACTCATGTATTAATTCCCCCATGACACATATGCACTTTTTAGGCTGAACAGAATCTGACCTCAGGCCTGGGACTGGATGCTTACTTAACTTCCATGAACACTACTCAGCAACATGTAAAGCTCACAGTATACAAGCGACCTGGATTCCTTCCACTGGAGACTGATACAATAACTTGCAAACCCACTTTGATGGTGCTAGTGTTTGCTCTTGAGAGGTCATAAATGCACCCTGAAATGTAGGGGCTCATATTAATCTCTCTTGTTTATCAGGAGACAGGACAGTGACAAGGTGGGATTTTCCCAGCAACCAATGTACATAGGACTGCTGGCAGAATCCAGGGAGCCCAGAAGAAAACAAAGCGTTGGAGGGAAGGCAAAACTGGTGATATGGCATGGAAAACCCTCCTTGGTTATATTCATCCAGGACTACAGGGTGTGGGGGGGCAGACAGAATACCCTGTTGGGATTAGAACCCTGCCATCATCCAACATGCATGCCCACCTGGAAGGCGACTTCCAGGACCCTCTTGGAGCTGGCATATCTCATATTCTTTCAATGCAGTAATGACATTCTCTATAAAACAAGGCGACTGCATCTCAGAATAAGCCCATGCATTTAACTAGGGACTGCTCCTTTGCTGTGCCACCCACCTGACTGTTTGCCCTCCTTGTGACAGTAACAGTATGCCCCCTTCTCTTCATAGGGTTCCTTGTAAGCAGCCCCTGGTGTAGGGGTCCAGCAGAGGGCAACGAAAATGGTGAGAGGGGCTGGGGAACAGGACTTCTGAGGAGACGCTGAGGGAACCAGGTTTAGTCTGCAGAAGATAAGACTGAGGCAGGATTTAATAGGAGCCTTCAGCTACCTGATGGGGGGTTCAAAAGTGGATGGAGCTAGATTGTTCTCAGTAGTGGCAGATGACAGAACAAGGAGCAATGGTCTCAAGTTGCAGCAAGCGAAGTTTAGGTTAAATATTAGGAAGAATTTTCTCACTAGGAGGGTAGTAAAACACTGGAACAGGTTACCAGAAAGGTTGTTGAATCTCCATACTTAGAGGTTTTTAAGATCTGGCTAGACAAAGCCTTGGCTGGGATGATCTAGTCGGGGATGGTCCTGCTTTGAGCAGGGGGTTGGAGTAGATGACCTCCTGAGGGCCCTTCCAACCCTAATCATCTATGATTCTATCATTCTATTTTTAGGTAGTCCACAACGAGTACCTTTACCTTTCCTTCAGACTAAAGCAGCTAATTACCTCTCCCTGTTTTCTTCGTTAGGGTTGCTTCAGTGTGCTGCAATCAAGCAGTGTTGACTGGGGGACACTGGAAAATTAGATGAGATCAAGCTCATGAAAAGCATGTTGAGTTCCATTATGTGTAATTACATGTGTAGTTCCAGGAAGGATTCAGGTGTCTAGAGCTTGGTGGCTACTCTGCAATTAGAAGCTAAACCCATTAATTGTGGCTGTAGTACAAAGCTGGTGTGGATTCCTATGGTGGATGGATCCTTACAGAACTTGGCTGAATAGGCCCCTAGTGCCCAGACACAAACTAAATACACATCTCATAAGCGGCAAACTGGGAGAGGATCCTTTGGAAACTAACTTTCAGGGGGGTGTTAACCTGGCTGAAACAGCATGAGGATAAGATAACCAGAAAAATCTTTGGCTAGCTGATTTATGATTGCCTAGAAGGATTTGACTGGGGAACAGGGAGGGTTTCTTACAGATTTGAAATAACTCCTTCAATCCCTACAGAGCAGGGCTGTCCAACCAGCTGGAGATGGCACACCCAGTGATTCCAGCAAGCAGTAAACAGCACATTCTGGAAGGCCCTGCAGCACAGGGAGCTGGGAGCGAGGGGGAGTCTCTGTCCCTTGTGCAGCTGGAAGGCTCTGTCCACACACACTGCGGTGTAGGAGTGTTGCTCCTTGTAAGCAGTTTAGTGGCAGACAAGACAAGTCCAGGCCTCTGACAGCAGCATTGTACATAGTTTTAAAATGTACAACCAAGTACAAACACAGCCTGTGTTTAAAGCCAAGCAGGCACTGATGTTACCAACTGATCCATCAGAAATGTTCATGTCCACCAAGAACTAGGCACAGCTCCAAGTCAAAAATCATTTATTAGTAGTGAGGATCAAGGTCGTTCCTGGTTTCCCTCACAGCCCATTTCAGCAACAACCTGGTGGGGGAGGAGGGGAAGCAAGTCCACATGGGAAAGGAACATAGGCTAAAAACAGGTGTCAGGTTTAGCTGTTGTCTCATGGTTTGACTTGCATCAATACAGGTATAGGACAGTCATTTACACACTCACTGTAAACTTCCATTAACTTGAATTGGCCCCACTTGTTGAGGGGAGAAGGGTTATTTCAGTAAATTGCAGGCTCAAAGTGGGACAATGGGCCTGTTGGTCAGTGGGATCCCAGAATAAAATGCTTCGTCCCCAGAGAAATCCAAGGTTTGTTTTAAGCCATACTTCCCTCTTCTGGAGGTCTCCAGTGAACAGTGCAGAAGTGAAGCTACTTCTTCCACTACTGAAAGAACTACTTCAGTGTTTTACATCTACAGCACTGGTGCCAAACATGCTGGCTTCCAGAGGCATACTGCAGGCTTGCACTGACTGTTGTAAAATAGCATGGGCTTATTTTTTTTAAAAAAATAAGCCTAACTGTGCAGATGCTTTTAAGTGGCATTGAGAAGGGACTTTTTAGTTTCATCTTACTGTTATTAATGAACCATTTCCAAGTTCCAGGCTTAGAGTCTAACTGCAAATCAGCAGCTGCCATCTTAAGAGCTATGTCTAAGGCTGCATTAAAATGGGTTAACTATGAAGTGTACTTTGAGAGAGAACTCTATGGACTGTAGATAACATGCACCCTAGCATCAAGTGAAGCTGAGAAGGAGCCAGTCACTTGTCTGTGGCCTACATCTCCCTGGAAAGAGCAGTCACAAGGAAACCACATTTGCAATAAGGCTTGTCATTGTAAATACCCCTAGAGAACATGGGTGGTGTTAGCAAAGGCTGTGAGGCTGTGTGCTGGTCTGTAGATGTGTCTCAAGGTAGTGCTCCCTATGGCGATATTCAGGGACAGTACTAGAGAGCCTACTGATTGACATTTCAGTATGGCATTGGCTCCTCCAGGTTTTCATCAGCTCATTCTGTTGACGAGTGACAATGGCAGCGCTGTGTTGGCAGCAGCAGCGAGATTGGCTTCAGGGTGATGGGAAGAAGTAAAAGTACTTTGCAGCTCTGGCATGTCAGGGAAAACTGCAAAAGCAAAACTGAGCAACCTGCAGATGGTTGAGCTGGTAAACATATTGCCCCCTTTTACACTGGTTGGATTTCTGCAGCACTGGCACCTCCAGGTAAAAGGGTTCACTGTTCACAGCCTTGTCTTCCTGGCCATTTACTAGGCAGCCCTCACACAGGCAGTAGGCTTCCACTATCTTCTGAGGGTACCGGTTAGGGTCTTCGCTCACTCTGTTAAAAACAAAGAGAATTTGAAACTTGGTCCTAGTAAAACAAAGCACTTACTCAGACACTTCAGTTAGGGGCTGCCAAAGCCATTCAAGAATGATTAATAATGCCGCTATGTATTTGTTCAGTGCCACCATGTTAAGAGCAACAACAGAATCCACGAGTCAATCTCTGCCCTGCTTTCCTGGCTAAGAGAGCTCTGGCTTACAAGAATGGGAACAGAGGCACAGAGAAAGGCAGAGTGGCCTCCCGCACAGACACATAACAGGTCAGAACTATCTAAGTGAACACTATGTAAAGGAGTTATGGCTTGGCTGCTCCACCTCTGCATCCAGAAGTGTCAGCATCAAGAGGATGTCCATCTGAGGTGCAGCCAGATGGCCAAGGAAACATGAGCACTAGCATTCAGCTTCTCTACAGAGCATGGCCCTTTAAGACAAAGGAAATGCAGATCCACATCCCAATGAATGAGAGCTGGAGGGTTTCCAAGATCTGAACATAAGACCATGTCACTGGACTTTAGAGTTGCTGAGACAGTCTTTGCTCCTCTATCAACAGCTTACCTGTATGACCAGGGTGAGGTACTCCTGTCCTGGAGATGGGAAGAAGTCTGGTTGACATTTACAGGGCATGCCTTCAGTTCCTGATCAGGCAAAACCTCATCTGTTTGAGCCAATAAGTTAGCACCAGAAGCAAGATAGGGGTTCAGTATAGATTCTAGCTCTGCATCTGAAGGTTCCTGGCAGGGGATGTGGGCACTGAATGTGTGGCGAAAGACTAAGCATAGCAGAACTTGAGCTGTCACTTTTACCTGGGGAGCAAACATATGGAAGAGATAGAGATTTAGGGGAAAGAGTTACTGAGACAGTACATCAAATTTATCTAGGCAGCTAAGTCCCATGGAAATCAATTCACTAGGGTCTGAACTTTAGACACATTTGAAAATGTTCCCATACTAAGATAGCATTTTCAATAAAGAGGTTAGGAGGTTAGGAAGAAGCAGACAGTTTCAGTTACATCTCTGTGTTAAAATGGGACCCAGGCTTCTTACCAAGTACAGACAGCAGTGGATGTCTTTGGTCACCAAGACTTCTTCTGCCAACTTTCATTTCTCAGACCACTAATAAATACATATTCTAGTATGGACTTGAGAGGCACATATACTTAACTTTTGGCTATGGTGAAAATGGCTATTTTACCGGATAATCCTATTCTGGGTTTAATCGCAGAAGAGATGTATTTTTCTATTGACATAGGTAACTTGAGTTAGTGTTTTTGATGCAAGAAAACCCCACTGTAGATAGACCAACAAGCCATAATGGGCACGTACCCACATGCAGGGGCATGCAGTTGCTGCAGCAAGATAGTAGTGGCACAAATCTATGCCACTGCTATCTGCTGCTGCTTGTTCCCCTGCATGTGGGGTTAGTGTGAGACAGATTGTCCCAGGTCAATACCCCTTGTGCCAGTATTTCCCATACTGGTCCAATCTGCATGCACAGAGGGCACTTCCTCATGTCTAAACAGGCTGCAGCTTTCTGGGTAGGTATATGAATTTCTCTCACCATGCAGTATAGGTCAAGTTCTACCCTGTGCATAAAACAATGGTCATTTTTCATTAGCACTGCTGGAACCAGAGTATGGCCCTTTAATTATTCTAGGTAGGGGAGTATGGAGAATATAAGAGTTTAGATTGGACCAGTATGGGGAATACTGGCACAAGGGGTACTGACTTCAGAAGTGGCAGCAGTTCTGTGGTTGCAGCAGTGTCCAGGCCTTGCCTGGGTGATGAGGAGGGCAGACCATTGCATCTTTCCCCGACTCAGTGCTCCTGTCCAGGGAGTGGTCACAGACTGTCCAGCCATTGGTGTGCTGTGCAGTCTGATGACTGGCACTATAGAAATGTGCTCTGGGATCTGCCGCTTGCCTTCTGGGTGACATGGGGTACTGACCTTCAACAGCGATGGGTGATGAGTGCAGTATAAGAGCTCTGTCACTGACAGGCCTTCAGCCCAGTGGCCTGTGCAGACCTGAGTTTCATCTTTCCTCTTCACTGGCCATGTCTACACAAGATTAGCCAAGATGGTTACTGCATAGTAGCTCATTTCTACTGTGCACTGGTTTGTTTGTACCATGTAGTAGCAAACCATGACACGATGCTACTGTGTAGTAGTAATGAGTTACTGCACAATAGTAATGGGGTACTCCACAGTCTGTGTCACTTGGAAGCTGTGGGGATGCTACTGTGCAGTAATGCCAGTTATTAAGCAGTCATTTGGGTATGCAAGTACTAAATGACTGTGCAGTAACAACTGCATGATCAGCATCTCATGTAGATGCGGTCACTGTGAAAAAGATGAGACTTGGTTCCCTTTCTGGCTTTCTTAACACCAGTAGGACTCACACATATTGGCAGGTGAAGAGAGCCCTGCCTAAGTGTCTCAGACTTCCCTGGCTACCTGGATCTTACTGACTGGCTTGTCAGATGCTGATACCAGTAAATATTATTGCCTCAAAGACACAGTGGTGGTCTCAGTCAGCTTTTGCAATGAGATTCATGGCTACACAAGACAGATGGGCAGTCTGCTGCTTTCTCTGCATCCATCCAGCCAGGGCTGGACACAGGCATGGGTAAACTGGGTGGCCACCTGGGGGCCGGACAGAAAGGGGGTCTGCAAATGGTAATTTTTAAATTATTCTTATCATTATCTCTGTCAAAGGGGGGCCTGATGCTAAAAGTTTACCCAGGGCTGCCAGGAGTCTAGGTACGATGCTGCTTCCAGCATACTGGGCCACCTCAGCCTGAGATTAGCTAGGGCTGGTTTAGCTAGCTGGGCTGCATTCAGAACCCAGCATTTTTCTGCCTTTCCCCAGGCATTCTATATACGTTAGCAGATAAGTTTCCATATCTGCCACTGGGCTGAAAGTATCATCTCAGCCAAACTCACTGATTCAGAGCCATGCACTTGAACTCCCTGAGTTACTACTTTAAACCCTTCATCAAGGAGCTGCAAATTCCTGCAGCTGCCTTTCCTTACACTTTGCCAATTTGATTGCCCACTTCAAGCTTATCAACACTATGACAGCAGCAACTCCTGGAATCAAGAGGCTTGAGCATGCCCTGCCCACACCTCATTACTCAGGCCTGCAGGCACACTCCAGACCCAAAAACAAACCATAGGCCTACTCTGGGCTCATCCCTCTGTGTCAATTCTTGAGTTCTTCATATCCAGTGCACCTGAGAGCAGCCACTGAGGTCAATCCCAGAGCAGCCTCATTGATATACTTCTAGGTTTGGTATACTCATTGGTATACTTCTAGGTTTACTTCTAGGCATGTCAACAAACATAAGAGTGCCAGCGGTGGGTAAGCATCTTGCTGTAGGTTCACTGCCTCTGCAGTGGAGATAAACCATTCACTGGTTGTGTAATATAAATGAAAGAACAATCCAATACAAGTCATCTTTGTGCAGGATTTACTTAGTAACCCACCCAATTAATCTACCAAGCTTCACATGCTGAAATACCTGTCTACCTCCATGGAGGTGAATTGGTGTAGGAGATGGGGGGGGTTTTGATCTCAGGACAGGATTTTCATTTTTATCCATAACTATGACCTCACCAAATCCAGGGCAGGCCATGTACAAGTAAAGGATGCACTGTAAGATCACTGGCCTGGGACTCAGGAGACGTGATTCATTTCCTGGCCCTGCTATGGGCCAGTTGGGTAAGCTTAAGTCACATCACCTCTCTATTCTTTTGTTTCCCCATTGACTTTTTTCATGAGCACACATACACAAGCACCAAACAGGGCATTGCTGTTCCAACTACACACAGTGAGCATGGCTCCAGCAGGTGGGTAGCTCACTGAGTCACTAGTAAGCTTTGTTTCACTGAAGATGGTTAATAATAATCACATTTCACAGCTGAGACAATTATATAAGCAAAAAGTTATGTGAAAGGAAACCTTTCTAGAGACTCTTAGGAGACAATGCATAGGAAATGTTTTTAGCCCATGAGGTTTGAAGGAAGTTAGGTGGTAGTCAGTGGAATTGGCTAGCCAGGGCATGGACATACAAACAAGTTACTCCAAAGCAAAAGGGGACAGGGCTTTACTGTGTGTCAGCTGCCTTGCACTAGCTGCTTAGGTACATGCTCTTATCCTGTGATAAGTGGAAGCTAAACTGTGGCAATTTAGCCCTCAATAAAAGATAGGCTTGTCCTAGTTCTATTTCATGTACTCCGAGCATATTTTTTCTGCCCACACTGATTTTTCACTGTCCATTCACAAAGAGCAACAGACAAACATGTTTGCTGGCTTTAAACATGGGAGCAAAACCAAACTCCTTCACTTGCCATTTCTATTGTGCTTGAGGCTTCCTGGATTCATGGGGCAAACATTTGCAACACAAAGTTGCACTGGAATCCATTAAACTTGTTGCATTCATCCAATGGCAGAGGAAATGTGTACAGAATCCAGATGAAAGGAAATAAACAGAGATAGTCTGAAGAGTGAGCAGCCAGGACAATTGTCTAAGGCCTTAGGCTAAGTCAACACAATTTATGAATAGGCAGTTGGAAAAGGGAGAAGCCCAGTCCTTAAACACTTCATGGAGTCCTAATGAGTCTAATGCTGGCTTTGGACAGTGTACCACAAGGGGTTCAAATACAAAGATAATATTTGGAAATGCTGGCAGTGCAACACCCTTCACCTGGAGTGATTACATAAGTGCACAGGGATCACTGGATCCCTTGTCTCCTCCATTTGCTGTACAGTCCTCTTTGCAGTAAAAAGCAAAATTGGTTGCTCCTGCACCTTCACCAGGAGCTGGGCTCTTAGTTCATGGGTAGCAGCATCAGGCATTACAGCAACACTGAAATTACTGCAGTGTTTGGCAGAAGCAGCAAAAATTAAAGTCAGATTCCAGTGGTAATGCTGAGAGTATCTAAGGCTGGTGTGTGGTCAGCCATATTCCCCAGAAAAGTCAGTGCCAAGTAACAGAACACAGTACAAGTTTCAACACAGAGCACTCCCTTCCTTCCAGTGGCCAGCACCTTTTTCCCCCATGCCTCAGGGAAGGCTCTGGGCCTGTTTATCAAGTATGGTCTCTGCATGTGGAGGGGGATTATAGTCTAATCTTCAGTAACTGCCTAATGGAACTGTTCCTTCCTTATGCCCACAGCACAAAACAGACACCAAACCAGTGGCCCTAAACTCTTCTGTGTTGATAAAGATTTTCTAGGATTAAATGAAAATTTCTAATCATCAGTCATGGTAATTTCCATCATGCTGATCTTCCTGAGGACAGCTTTGCTCCCTAGCATACAGATATCAGGTTGGATTCTTAATAAGAAAAACAGTCATAATGACACTTACTCCTAACATTTGCCTAAGCTGAAAAAAATAGGAATAAACCTAAAAATCATCAGTGTCATTACTGAGTTGTATCCCAGCTGCTCACCTGTAATTGCATGGTTGTTTTCACTTGAGTTGAATTCAGACAGAAAGAGTGGAGGCAGATCCTTCTGTTTCTCTGGGAGGAAAGGGGCTGGTAAAAAAATAAATGGCAAGTGTCAGGCCTACAGAAGATGACCCTTGTTGGACTCAGCTGGAGTAAGAATTTGAGAGTGTGATGAGATTGAGAAGAAAATCTGTGTTGATTTTTTTTTCTTCCCTTCCCCAGCCCTTCCTTTCCAGAGCAGGAGCCCTGCCCTCAGACAGGTTCTCCCTTTGCTGGGGAAATGTCAAGACCCACCTCCAGCTTCATAGATACCTGACACCTGTGAACCAGCCACTCCTCTCTGCTGCACGGTGACTCACTGCTAAGAAATGAAAGCAGATACTCTGAGACAAAGGCTAGGCCTTAGCAACCCTTTTTTTTTCTCTAGAGCTACAAAGAGACATCATCTTTGTGCTGCCATAAACATTTTTATGGCAGCACAAAACCCAGGGTAACAGATGTTTTAGCCCTTTGTCACACTACAAATAAGCATGATGATTTCTAGTGGTCGTTTATGCCATTTCTCATAGCTGACATCTGTTTGCTGCCTGCACTCTCCAACTGCCCCAGGCAGGCGGTCCTGGGGCTTCTGGGGGACATGCCTACAAGTGCAAAAGGAGAACCTAGGACACATCCTGGCACAGCTGATCTCACTCCAAACATGATGTCTGTTTATACCATAAAGTGCCATATCAGTGCCATATACCAGTATGATTATTCCTTTTCTCATATGGAATTTCACAGATACATAGAAACCAACACAGCTAGTCTTCCCTCACCCAACATCTAATATCAGAATGCAGCCAACAGACTGATCCCCAAGGCACAGCATGTCACACTTGCCACTGTTCAAGGAAATATGGGGTCCAGCCCACCACTCACTGTGCAGTAATGGCCCTATATGAATGGCCCCTATGGATGCTCTCCATCCAGCTAAGAATGTCACCAGCTCATTATGGAAAAGAGCAGTGGAAAGTACTTCTAGCATTGCCAAGAACTGCCCCACCATCACCAGATGAGATGGACAGCTACCTACCCTTGGGCTCCAACCCTAACCCTGGAGCCAGTTTAACAGTTTGAGGTCTGAAGTTGTTTTCTGTGTCAAGAGCGATCATGTCTGTGGCATCCTGGACTGCCGTTGGAGAACCTGTGAAGGATGCCAAATGCATCTGTGATTAGATGACTGCTCTTCCCTGGATGTCACGAGCTGAACACTGCTGATACAGAGGTCCTATATTGGTTAATGACCAGTGAGCCATTTTGTTGGTTTGTTTATTGTGTGTGTATGTTTTAAGTTGTGCCTGGCATGTTTTGCTAACACACGCTCACTCTCATTTTATATATCTACAAAGACACAGACAGACATTAGTATCACTCTACAGCAGTGATTCTCAGCTAGAGGGCTGACATATTTTTAAACATGCCACAGCATGCTGTATAATATTGGGATCATAGCATTATAGGAAAGTAGAGCTGGAAAGGACCTCACAGTGTCATCCAGTTCAGCTCCCCACTCAGAACAGGAACATCCATGACTAAACCATCCTAGCCAAGTGTCTGTTCAACCTGCTCTTGACAATTTCCAGGGATGAAGATTTCACACCCTCTATCACCTGTCCAGGGAACAAAGCTGCTTGATCACCCTCATAGTTCCTGCTAATCTCCAAAGACATAACTGGACTAACAGTTCACTGTGTGGGTTACCCATACGAAGTACAGCCCTCATTACAGGAAGATCAGGCTTTTATACATGGCAGGCATGCGAGTAGCAGCCAGGGTTGCTGACTCGAAAGGGCTTTGAGCCATTGGTGGGGCATTCCCACCAATCAGGTGGTAGTGAAGGAGAGGCTGCCCGCCCCCTGTGAGGCAAAGAGCCTAGACCTGGGTGAGAGCTATACTCCCCCTCACCCTGATTGGTCCTCTCACAATCTGGGGGCAGAGCCTCCAAAAGGTATAAACGAACAGCGTGCCTGGTGGATGGACCCACAGCGTCAAGGGACGAAGAAGAGAGCAGGACTAAGAGGATCTGAGGAGAGCTTCCCAGCAGGGCGGAGCAGTAGCTCTGAAGAGCCCGAAGACTCTGCTGGATGGGAGTGGCGAGCGGTGCAGCCCACAGCCATGCCGCTGAGAAGCACGACGGCAGTGCATAGTTATACGCATGGAGTCAGACCCTGGGAGCTGTATGAGGCAGCTTGGGTCCACAACTCCTGGCATGAGGCCAGGGGCTCGGTGCAGGCAGTGCTGTGTGGTAGGTCCAAGAGGAACCAGGACCCTGGAAGCTGCACAAGGCAGTTTGGCTCCCCAGCCCCTGAAAACAGCCAGGATTTTGATGCAGGGATGGTGCATGGCACAGTCCAAGAGGAACTGAGGCCCTGGAGCAATATGAGGTGGCTCAGGTCTCCAACCCCTGGCATAAGACCTGGTGTCAGAAGCGGACTGGCCAAGTTCACCGATGCCCCCGAACTCTGGGATGAAGCATCCACATCTGTGGATAGGATGGTGATCCAGGCAGATCTGGACAGACTCATGAAATGGCAGAGGAGAACCTGATGGTGTTCAACACTGAAAAATACCAAGTTCTCCACCTTGGGAGGAAAAACCTACACCATGCTTATAGGCTCGGTAGTGCTACGCTGGTTAGCACTACAGATGAAAGGGACTTGGGGGTCATGGTTGACCACAAGATGAACTTCAGTGTGATGCTGCAGCTAGTAAAGCAAGCAAAATGCTGGCTTGCATCCATAGATGCTTCTCAAGCAGATCCTAGAACGTCATTCTCCCACTGTACTCAGCCTTGGTGAGGCTGCAGCTGGAGTACTGCATCCAGTTTTGGGCTCCACAATTCAAAAAGGATGTGGAGAAGCCTAAGAGGGTACAGAGGAGAGCCACGTGCATGATCAGAGGTCAGGAAAACAGACCTTATGACAAGAGGCTGAAAGCAATGGGGCTATTCAGCCTGGAAAAGTGCAGGCTCAGGGCTGATCTGGTAACCACCTATAAGTTTACAAGGGGTGCTCATCAGGATCTGGGGGAATGTCTGTTCACCAGAGCCCCCACAGGATGACAAGGTTGAATGGTCACAAACTCCACTGTGACTGATGCAGGCTGGACATAAGAAAGAACTTCTTCACTGTCTGAGCCCCCAAGGTTTGGAATAGACTGCCACCGGAGGCTGTTCAAGCACCCACTTTGAATGCCTTCAAGACACATTTGGATGCTTATCTTGCTGGGATCCTATGATCCCTGCTGACTTCCTGCCCCTGTGATAGGGGGCTGGACTCGATGATCCTCCGGGGTCCCTTCCAGCCCAAATGTCTATGAAAAAAGTCTATGAAATCTATGAGGCCAGGCAGACTCAGCGCAGGCGGTGCTGCACGGACGGTCTGGGAGTGGACCTAAACCCTGGGAGCCACGTGGAGCAGCTGGGGTCTATAATGCCCCCCTTGCATGGAGTGCCCCAGTCGAAACCAAGACCCCAAAACCCTGCAAGGCAGCTTGGGGCTCCAACCTTGAGCAGACGAGAAAAGCAAGTGGTGCACAGGGCTACCAGTGACCAGCAGGCCCAGAGGGAGCCAGAGGCAGCTGGAGCCTCAGCAGGAGAGGCAGTAACTCGCTTGGCGAGAGACGAGGACCCTCCACCCAGGTGTCTGGAGTTGTGAGTTCCTAGGGAAGGGATTTCCCACAGGGGAGGGGGAATCCACCCAGATGGAGAAGCCAACCACCGAAGGGGAAGCCCAGAAAGCCAGGGCTCCCCAACTTTAAAGTTTTATTTTGGGTTAGAGGATATTTTGGTTGGGCTGGGGAAAGCCTGAAGGGTACCAGGGGAGCTTCTCTACCACCTTGCAGCCACAGGAACACAGCCAAGGCTCCAAACTAGCCTGGGCCTTGGGGTTCCTAAAAGAGTTAATTATGTTCAAGAGTGGTGCACCTTATATTTGTGAGTGGGTGCCAGATATTGTATAGTTTAGTCTTCATTTTTTTATAAGTGTAAGTTAATAAAGTCTAAAATTATTGAGTGATATTGAAATCTTTAATATTATGAGGCTAAGTATTTGATAGAGTATATATGTAGATTTATATTTAAATTTTGATAGAGTTTGAAAACAGTTGTTGAAACTTAGGTTAGAATTTTATTATACTAGTTAACTGTATCCTGAGAGAGGTTATAAAACTGTGTAAATATTGCCTTTAATCCTTGTTATTGTAAGTGTTGTGTGTGTGTTTATACACTCTTTTCATCTTTTTTTATTTATATTGTAATATTAATAACCTTGTATATAGTTAAGTTATAGAGTATGTTGGTCCAGCTCTCTATAGGGGAAAGAGGAAACTGCATGCTGCCAGCAGTTTTCCCACACAGCACACCTGCCCTGCTAGCATCTTTCTTCAACTGGAGAAGGGAGTACACGACCAGGTACACCCAGGTTACATGTATTTCTTCTGAGTATATCTTCCTAAACTCACATTTGCATAGCCATAGAGCCACTGGCCAGGTTCTCCTTTTAGCTATGATTACCAAAGCAACATACAATATGGTACAGAGAGGTTTGTATTTCTGGTCTTATTTGGTCTTACTTTCTCTGGAGGGACAGAGCTCTTTGCATTGAATGTTGTCCCCCCCGTATGAGAGCCAAATCCGGAGCCCTGGGTCTAAGGCACTGGAATTTCGGAGAAGACCAGCTTACTTGTGTGGTATTTCCTGAAATATGTCAGTGGCCAGCTCTTCCCTGTCAAGCTGTCTGTCCAGACTGCACTCATTTCTGACAGCCCAGTAAGTCAGGATGGAGTCTAAGACAGTCAGTTGGTATGGATCCTTTAGCCTACGATTGCAAAACGAATGGGCTGTTGTACTTTGGCACTTAGCAACATTTGAGGATTATAATGTGTTGTACTTGGCACTTAGCAACATTACCCTTAAATCAGTTGCTCAGAATCACCTCAGAAAGGAGAAAACAAACTGCTTAGTTTGCAACTGTGACAGAAAGCCAAGGTCAGGAGCTATCTTCCTTTGCTAAGGCAAGGAACTAAGGTTAATTTTGTTTCTCAAAACTGGTTCTCATTTCAGGGAACTTTGGCCTTAGAATCGTAGAATCACAGGGCTGGAAGGGACCCTGAAGGATCATCGGGTCCAGCCTCCTGCATGAGCAGGGAAGACATCTGGGGTCAGATGACTTCAGCCAGGTGACTGTACAGTCTCTATTCTCACCAAGTCCCTGATGTACGCCTCTGATATAGTGGTAAGCCACAATCAGATCCCCTCTCAGCCTTCTTTTCTTAAAGGTGAAGAGTCCCAGATCCCTCAGCCTCTCCTCATATGGCTTGCCATGCACATCTCTGATCATGCAGGTGGCCTTTCTCTGGACCCTCTCGAGCTTTAACATGTCCTTGTGCCAGAACTGGACACAATACTCCAGCTGCAGCCGCACCGATGTTGAGTAAAGCAGGAGAATCACCTCTTTGGTTTTACTGGAGATGCATCCACTGGTGCATTGATTGATTGATTGAATTCTGCTGGATGCAGTTATCAAATACAAATCCGGATAGAAAATGCAAAAATCGTGAGTGACCAACCCTCCTGTAGACTGTGGACATGGTAAGTGACTGACAGAGCACACAGACAGGTACAGACTGTGGACATGGCACAAGCCTTAGTTATTAGTAGTATGTGCTTAAGGGGATACACACATAATAATTAATAAGCTTGCATTTAAGCCATAAGCAGTAGCCTGGAAAAGTAGACTAAGACTTTGTTTGTCAAGGCCACTAATATGAGACTAGGCCAAGAGCAAATAGCTGCTTAAGAGGAGTTAAATGCAACGACTGATGCTTTGCTTTTTGATATGAATTAAATTGTAAAATTTATGTTATGTGTAGAAAAGAAATGAAAGTGGGAGTTAAAGGTGCTTTGGGGTGTGGATCCAGAAACACAGAGGAAGAGGAGGGTTCCACCACCAAACCTATCTGTTGTCAGCTGTGGCCACTTTCAAGGGACTCATGCTAAACTACAGAAGTACAGCTAAAGCCAAAGCCCTCAAAGCCTGTTTCACAATGAACCTTTGCAGATATTACAGCTAGCCCAGCCAGCAGAGTAAAAGAAACAGGACATTACAAGTAGCATTCTCAGATTGTGAGGGAAAGAGATATGAAGTCCTCCGTTCTAGGACTGTAATTTTCACAAATTACATAGATGCCAGCTCATTGATACCTTCCAAGTCCATAGAAAAACCAGTTCAGTCCAGTTCCCCAAGTCTCAGTGACACAAAGAAGTGAGTAAAACCAATCTGGGAATACTTAGCCACACAAATACTGGGTGTAAACAGTAGTGGATTTTGGAAACGTAACACAGTTCAAGGTGACCTGCTGCCAATCTGTGTGCCACCCTCCTCCTCCCTCCAGAGTCTCCCTAGCAAGTATAGGTAACAATATGTATTGTGCTGTTGCAGATAGCTAGAAAGGCATTGTGCACCCTTGAGACAAGAGCTTATTTTGTACTTTGGAGAGTAATCAATAAATCTGTCTCTTGCCACTTTATCTGACACCGGTGGTAGTAATACCCTACCTGCTAAGAAGGAATGGTGGAATTCTGGGAGGTATCATTGCCTTCTGATTTTATGTACAAAACAGGTAATCATGAAGGGAATTGTAAGTTTCCCCTAACTCTATTCAAGCTTGCAAAAGAGGTCCTGATCATAAACAGAAGGTAGTCTTGTATCTCTAAAGACCAAATGGTACTGGGGTTTTGGTAACACTACCTGCACTATTCTTGTCCTGTATTGTTGCTGTGTTTTCAGCCTGATAGCTCAGAGAAACAAGCATTGTTCCTTAACACATGCCTGGAAAAACAGGCTCCCACCATTACTTTGCAGATTTGTCCTGTCAGCATTTGTAGAGCTGGTTTGAAAGCCCCCTTTTTCCTGCAAAAAAATTCAAACAAAAATTTATTTGAAATGTCACAAGAGAATTTCAGAACTAAATATTTACCTTGAAGAATTCATTCTGACTCTGTTTTAAAAAATAATCAATCTTTTTATAGAAGTTTATTTTTTGTCCCGTTTCTTTCTCTTCTTTCCTTTCTAATCCCAGCATGCAACAAAACAAATAATATTTGTTTCCTTTTATCTCTTCTTTCTTGTTTCTTTTCTCCTTTTTCTTTTTTCTTTTCTTCTGATTTTTAAATACTTCTTCAATTTGGCAACAATGACTGGGTGGCAAAATAAAAATGAAAAACCAAATGGTAAATATGCGCCCCACCACTTCCTTTTTGCCCAAGACCTCCTTTCATTCTGTTGTACGGAGTAGGAAAAAGAGCAAAAAACCAAAAATGTAACATTTCCAAAATTTGATTTTGTTCTCTTTAAATAACTAAGACGGAATTAAAAGTTTGTTAAATTTTGTTTTGAAAATTCTGTTAGAAAAAAATAAAATTAAAATAAACATTTTCCACCAAAAAAATAATAATTGAACCTAATTTTTGGAGTGGAAAAATATTTCTATTGAAATTGGTCCAGAAGCTTTGTAGTTTTGTCATGTTGTAGCCATGATGGTCCAGGAAATATGTACAAGGCAAGAGTTTTTATTGGTGATATCTTTCATTGGACCAACTGAACAATTTCAATAAAGTTAGACAAGATTTTGAATGCAAGACATTATTCATCACTAGGGACTGATGTAGTTGCTCCAGTTAAAAGATATCATGCACAAAAGTCCTTGCCTTCAGCAAGTCTAGACCAGGGGTTCTCAACCTTTTCAACCTCAAGGCACCCGTCAGAAAATGCAAGCTCTTAATTTTCATTTGTCTTTTAACTGCAGAAAAGTAATAGAGCAGCTCTTTTGTTGCAAAGAACTCAAATAGACCACAACAACAAGGCAGAAAGTTTTTAACACTACAGATTCCTATGTGAAATCTCTGGGTTTATCTTGTGATTTGTGGTTGCATACATAGGCAACTCATGGTGGGGCACGGGGAGGCACACCGGCATCTGTGGGTTGGCGCTGGTGTTTGTGGGCTGTCCCTGCTTGCCACCCCCTGCCACTGACACTGGTATCTGTGGGCAGTCCCCCACTCGCTGCTGACGCTGCTGCCTATAAATGGCGCCCCCCCAGTCTTGAGAGGCACCAGTCATTCATGATTGCATGGCATCCTTGAAAGGATCTCAAGGCACCTCAGGGCACCCCAGCACCCTGGTTGAGAATCACTGCTTTAGACATTTACCCCCTCTGCTGTGCAGGGCAGGGTATTTCTTTCCACGATGAATCAGCATCAACAGGAGAGGCCTTAGAGAGTAACTCCACTGACACCACCTACTCCTCCCTATTTCCAGCTTCCTGCCTTCTCTGCTTGATCTCACCACCTGCCCCCTGCCATCTGTCAAGGGTACTGTCAGCTTTCTTCCAGCCATGCTGTCTCCATCCAACTAGCTTCCTTCTCCTTCCACACCTTCCTTGTCTCCCTTCTAACTTGCCTTTGCTGCAGTTTCCTTTCCACTGCCCTCTCTACTACCCATCAACCTGTCCCCTTCTTACAATTAATTTGTAGTACCTATTCTCCTTCTTCAATTCCTTCACACTTCCTGCATCCCTTCCCCCCTGGCTCCATCCCTTCTACTTTTCAGTATGCCCTTTGTGCCTGGGTTGATTCTAGTGAAGCACTGGAGTTTTTACAGGAAGATTAATACGTTTTTCCACATTCCTTTTCACCTGAGTCCTTCCCTGTTCTACCCCTTGTCTCCAGAAATCTAGCCACTGGTTCTAGGTGAAAGTGACCCAGCATTTCACTTCATGCATGTAGGCTGCATAAAACTACCTTTGTCCCTGCACAGATGTTAGCATGTGGGGATCAAGCCCTCTCTTCAAAGACCCATTTTCCTGTTGCATAGCCTCTGTCTGCAAGAAGTCATATCTTAGCAGGTGCCTCCCTCACCCTCACCCTCACCAGTCACATACATTAGAGTACAAAGAAGTTGGGTAACTCTTGGCTCTAACCTTGTATGTAAATGGAACACCTGCAGCTCACAGCTGTCTCCAAAGTATCAGATTCTCCTGTACTTATTTTCACTGGAAGGGGGCAAGAGGTAAAAACTCATGAGTATGTTGCCCAAAGCAATTAATTACCTTGGCACTCAGCCTACCCCTACCCCCTCATTAACGCACAGGACGTTCAGTATATAAGGGCTATCAGTTCTCAGAGATTACAAATGAGAAGGAGGAAAATTGGTACAGCTGCTGCAGACCCTGTGTTGATCAGAAGTTTCTTGCTGATACAGCAGCGCCTTGGGATTCCAGGTACAGCAATTCTACTGGGCAAGTCTAATGACCTGGCATTTGGGGATAGACTTTTCAAAAGGCCTCAGGCCCATCGGGGCATGTTGGGTGCTGAACACTTTTGGCCATGTTGGCACTGACTGTTTGTGGGGGGCTGAACCATGGACACCTGGCTGTGAGCACTTCAGAAAATGTGGCCCTTTGGGACAATGCATTCCAGCTATGGAGCTAAGGTGTACCTTTATACAACCTATCTGATTCACTTGATCCTATACTGTCTCCTTCCTGGGCTACATATGTGTAGGTGCACTGAGCCCTGGAAAAAAACCAGCCCTAGACCTATAGCAGAAGATAATTAGAACGAAGCATGGGAAAGGGAATTTGCTGCAGTGATGGAGGCTTTTGGAGGTGGGTTGCAGGAAGGCTTGTAATGTGGGAAAAATGGTGTTTGGTTGTAGGGACTTAGTGAGATTAGAATATGGGGCAGGGAAGGAGGTGTAGTAGGGGTTGACTTATTAAAGGGGAGATAAGAGAGAATAGGAAAGCAGCTATGTAGTACCCAGTGACTGTGTCCCTTTAGAGCACTCCCCACTGTAGTCCTTTGTACTGGCATGTTCCTTATCAGGCAGACTCTCCGTCAGTTCTTTCTATCCCATGGGCTCCATTACTTCTCACATGAGTTTATCTACGTTTCCAAGGTAAGACCTGTTCTGCCCATTGTACTAATTACAGCTGCACTGTTGGATGACTGTAATAGAAAAGCTCCTTACAGGTGCTGGAGTCAAGGATGTTAAAGCTCGGCTGCTTGTTCGTTATTCTGGTCTGTGGCATCAGAGGCACTGCAGGCCTGCTTGGCAGGAGTAGAAATGAAGATGATACAGCTGGTGGAGACAAAGCTGTAGCAGGGCTACCTAGTACAAATGCAAGTCAAACAAGAGGAGTCATGAGAGCTACAAGGAACACAGACAGTTCACCTGACTACACAGTTGTTTATTCCACTGTCACTGCCAGCATCCTTGACACGGCATTTAATGACTGTAAGTTAACAGCTGCTGTCCTAGATTTACAGCACCTACTGAGGCCACATCCCATCTACTTCAGTGGCAGAAGAACTTGGCTCCAATAGTTTCCATGGCTGCATTTGCAAAGTTGTGCGCCTGGTACTCTGTCCCACAGTGAGGGACCCCAGTGCTCCAGGGCTCATCTTTTACTTAGAGGTGGGTCTAGTACAATGATAGCACAAGGCTGCATGAGGCCCAGGATTTAATTGCTCAGGGCTGCGACTTACTACTTGCATGACTGTGCAAATCATTTAGTCAAGTTACTGACACCTGCTCACCTTTTAGCGTGCTTTGAGACTGATGTATGACAACATGCAAATGGTAGGAGCAGATAACTCAACAGGCTTGTTGGGCTCATAGCACCTGTCTAGTCTAAATCCCTGGCTGCTCATTCCCATGGAGCTATGATGATCCTAACCTTTTCTTCCTTCAGTACCTAATGGTATAATCCAGAGAAGTGCCCTTCAGACCCTGGCTCTTTCCCTAGAACACTTCCTCAGATAACTGTAACAGTGGGGGAATCCATTTTTAACCTGCTCAAAATGGTACTTGCCGCTGTGTAGGCACAGCAGCAAGCAGCCAGCTGGACGGCACTGAGAACATCCTGAATGGGATGCACAGTCTTTGTACTTTTTTTAAGAATCAGACTTTAAAAAAAAAAATTGTCAAAAAGTGGGATTTGCATAAAAATTGCTTTTGGGCACCCATTGCTTTTGTATTTTACCAACACATTTTACAGGCATACCTCGGAGATATTGCGGGTTCGGTTCCAGACCACCGCAATAAAGTGAATATCACAATAAAGCGAGTCACACAAATTTTTTGGTTTCCCAGTGCATATAAAAGTTATGTTTACACTATACTGTAGTCTATTAAGTGTGCAATAGCATTATGTCTAAAAAAACAATGTACATACCTTAATTAAAAAATACTTTATTGCTAAAAAATGCTAACCGATGGAAAAATGGCGCCAATAGACTTGCTGGACGCAGGGTTGCCACAAACCTTCAATTTGTAAAAAACCCAATATCTGCGAAGCGCAATAAAGCGAAGCGCAATAAAATGAGGTATGCCTGTATTTACCTCATTACCCAAAAGCATAAGAAACCAAATGTATTAAATGGATGAAATGAAACAATAACAGATTGAAAAGGGGAGCTTACCACGTGTCCAGCTGACCTAGTTTAAGTGTTCTCTGTGTGTGTTCTATCCATAATAAGTGGAAGCTAAACTTTGGAAATGTAGCAGCTGTTTTTTTCAGTATAAAATGGTTCAGTTTAGCCTCTTGTATTACTGTGAAGTAGGAACAGAGATGTGAAACACTTACAATGGATCATCTGCAGTGTGATAATGAGCAGTGAATCTTCTCCCCCCCTGTAAAGCAGTATGATTGTTTAGTTGCAGGCTGATAAAGCTTCATGGCATTTATTGGGATAGATATTTCTTGAGACTCTCTCTCACTGCAGTTGTGTTGTGCGACACCAACACTGACAGTTTGCTTTGCTTGTAGATCTCCAGTACTTACTAGCAGATGTGATCAAGGATATCTTGCCCCTGAACATAATGAAATTACTCCCTAAAACAGTCACAGATGTGAATGAACTGCTAAAAGGCAGAGCTGATCCAAACATAAATCTAACTGGAGACCTGAAAAGCCATGGAGCTCAGCTCAATATATTCGCCTTAATCCGGAGCATCACCCAGTAAGTACATCAGCAAAGTAGAAAGGCACCTTTGTAGGTGGAGGAGGAGCAGGTGGTGTGGCTAGAGGGTGATTTCTCTAACTGCTAGACTTGTATCAAAGGTGGGCACAGGTAGCTTCTCCCTGTCTGACCCCTGTTTTTTTTAAAAAAAGCAGGGTCACAGCTGTATCTTCTGAGGGGGCTGAACCTGTGTGGTCTCCTCTGAGAAGACCTATCTGACTGAGTCCCTAGTGGCCCCAATGGATCCATCCTCCATCTAATCCCTTATTAAATTTGGTCATAGTCGTCTGCCTCTGCAGCCCCCCATGGCAAGAAGTTCCATGCATTAACTATTCACTGTATTTTTTTTTTTTTTAAAAAAAGCACATCATCTTGTTTGTTTAAACGTGCCTTCTGGAAATTTCAATATGTGCCCCCTAGTTCTTGTATTAAGCCAAATGTGCAGCAGCAGGACAGCCTTTGAGTCAAACTGGGAGGAAACTAGTGAATTTGACCACTTCCAGGGCTAGATGGCTGGGAATTTGGAGATTTGTGAATTTTTTTTTTTTCATGTATGTGCCTCAATTCTACCAAAGTCCTGTTTTAGGATGGATTTTATGAATCCAGCTGTAAGCAATATAGGTAAGGCCACATGGAAAGCTGTAGCTGAATACAGTTTTCCTGTGTCCTAGATTAGTGCTGTAACCATAAGCCCATCCTCCCTCTTCCTCCACAGTTAGCCATTTTGAGATGTTCATTTCTTGTTCTCTGGGTGCTCTATAGGGCTTTTGTAATAATATATTCCTGCAGGAGTGCCTCCTATCCATTCACTGCTTCACTCACTGTCCTTTTACAGGTTATTGATTGTCAAGATTTACATCACGACAACAACAATGTCATTTTCACCTGGCAACAAGATTCACCTGTCTCTTCCAGTTGAGCTCAATGTAGAGGGCAAAAGGCAAGTAACTTAGAGGATGTAAGGACAGTGATGGAGTGATCTATCTAGGCACTTATCTGGCATTCAACTTCCTAGCACCTGGGCATCTTGCCATCATAGGTAGATCTAGGTGTTAGGAAGATGTCATTTCCTTCATTTTACCAATAGGTAGCTAAGACATGACATAGAGTAAACTAACTTACAAAACTACACCAGAAGCCTGTGGCTGAGCTGGTGACTGAATGTAAACCTCTAGCATCCTATTCTAATGCCCCACACATTAAACCATCCTTCTTACCCTAATGGATTTTCATCTTGTCAAGTCCAGGTTACTGCCTCCAACTCCTGTGACTAGCTGACTCTATAGAGACACTTTCCCTTGTTCCTATTGTTAGCTGCCTTTCTAAAGTCTCAGCTCCAAAACTAGTGCATGTAGAATATCCAGTACTTCTGGGTGAGGGGAGATTTATTTATTTTTAAACCCATTCCTTGTTTCCTCCTTTCCAGATCAGTCCCTGATGAAACTCATTTTAAAAGACAGAGATTGATGTAGCACATTGAAATTCTTGAATTCCCAAATCTTTCCAGGCGGAACTGAACCCTTTTTATTTCGTTCTGGGGCAAAAGGTTGTAAGATGCTTTTTCTGTTAGGGTTAGGGCTGTTAGTTACAGTTTCCTCCTGTATTTCAGAGAATTACTGTCATGTTTTGCCCCTTTCTCCAGTTTGATCACCATAAATAGCTGCATTCCATTGTTATACCAGTGTTTTAGGCTTCATACCAGTTGTAATGAAATTCCAAGTTTAGTCCAGTGAGGTCACTGCAATAAGGACATGATGGGATTCTGTTTGTGTGATCAGCAAGATGGTTAATTAATTGGCATTTCACCTTCTTCAGCACTGTAGTGGGGATTCTGGACTCTTTGGTGAAAATCAGGATTGATATAGTATCCAAACCACTATGGGATATCTCTAAGGACCAGATATTCACAATTGAAGACTCCAAGATAGTTATCAAAGGCATTCAGCTTGAAAAGCAAAAGAGGTGAGTCCTACAGACTTTTCATGTCCTGGAGACAACGTGAGACAACAGTTGGGAAAGAGAAAACTTACAAAATTGGAGTCAAATATCATAGAAGTATGGTTGGAAGGGACCTTGTAGATCTTCAAGTCCGACCCCCCCTCCCCTCCCGGCCTGGGCGGGAGAAAAAACTGGACTCAAATGAGTCCAGGCAGGTAGGCATCAAGCCTCTTCTTAAAGATCCCCAGGGTAGGAGCCAGCACCACTTCCCTAGGAAGTTTGTTCCAGCTCCTAGCCGTCCTAACTGTGAAGTAGTTCTTACGGATGTCTAATCTAAACCTACTCTCCAATAACTTGTGTCCATTGTTCCTTGTCATGCCAGGGGGCATTAGGGGAAACAGTGTCTCCCCCAAACCCTTCTGGTCCCCCCTAATGAGTCTATAGACAGTCACCAGGTCCCCCCTCAACCTTCTCTTGTGAAGGCTGAACAGGTTCAGGTCTCGCAGTCTTTCAATGTAGGGTCTGCCCTGTTGTCCCTGGATCATGCGGGTGGCCCTCCTCTGGACCCTTTCAATGTTGTCCACATCCCTCCTGAAGTGGGGCGCACAGAACTGGACGCAGTACTCCAGCTGTGGCCTGACCAGTGTCGCATAGAGGGGGAGGATCACCTCCCTGGCTCTACTTGAGATGCACCTGTGGATGCACGACAATGTCCGGTTAGCCCTGCCAACCGTGACCTCGCATTGTCGGCCCATGTTCGTCTTGGAGTCAGTAATGACTCCAAGATCCCTTTCTGCCTCCGTGCTCTCAAGAAGGAAGTTTCCCATTCTACAAGCGTGCTCCTGGTTTCTACTGCCTAAGTGCAGCGCCCTGCACTTGTCAGTATTGAAACGCATCCTGTTTATGTTAGCCCACTCCTGTAACCTATCCAGATCTTGCTGCAATCTTTCCCTCCCTATTAGCATGCTCACCTCACCCCAAATTTTGGTATCATCAGCAAATTTAAACAGGTTGCATTTCACCCCGTCATCCAAATCGCTGATGACGAAATTGAACAGCGCAGGCATTCTGAGAGGTTACCTGAGAATCCACTTGATTATCTACCTGGACCTGGTCTTGCAACCCATCCTCCAACAATCAGTACCCCAACAAAACTGGACCTCCAAGGCCCTAATAAATCTCAGCTCTTCATTTGCTCACAGATCTTCCCTACCTGTGGCAGAAAGAGGCTTTGTGGCCTTCCTTTGCCCAGTCTGCTTTTCAGGGCCCTCAGTTGCCTTCCGCTTCCCTTAGTGCCTCATAGGACCAATGCTGGCCAGTCTAGTCCCTCCAAAACACCTTCTGTTAATGACTGGCTAACTTGCTCCTCTTCCATTAAGATAGATGCTTGAGGTCACCTCAGTTTTCCTAAAGCCCTGCAGGCTTTTCTCGGCCTCACAATGAACAAGGGGAAACTGTTGACTTGTGAGGGAGATGGATTCCTAAATTCACTCACATAGTTTAAAGCCAGAAAAAACTATTACCTGTAAATCATCTCATCTGACTTCCTACATGACTCAGACTTCAGAAATTACCCAGCTGCCCCAGTACTGAGCCCAGGATCTTGTGGCCAGCAAAAGCCTCGCTTCCAGAAAGGCATCCTTTCTCGATTTTGAAGAAAAACAAGCAATGGAGAGCCTACCTTTCCTTTTTGGGAGTTCTTTCCAATTATTAACTTCTTTCCTTTAGGAAATTTATACTTCTTTCTAAATTGAATGTGTTGGCTTAAACTCCCATACACTGGTTCTTCTTAAGCCTTTCTGTGCTAGGCCAAAAAGGTCATCAGAATCCAGCATTGTCTCCCTGGAAAGGTGCTTATAATTCATAATCAAGTTATCTCCCCTTTTATATTTTTCTTATCCACTGTGCTGGTATTTACTTTAGAAGGAAAAATTACTGGTATTCAGAGATAAGGATGTTAGTTGGAATCAAATTAAAAGGAATGCTCAATAATGTAAGAGGCCTACAGGCAGCTTGGAAGCTGTTTAAAAACACCATAATAGAGGCTCAAGAAGTGTGTACCACAAATCAAAAAAGATACTAGGCAAGAAGGTAAAAATCATTCACAGTTTAATAGTGTAGTAAGTATAATGACTTAGGTCCCAGTGAATAACACAACTATGAATGAGGACAAGAACAGACCATGAATGATGCTACAACAGGGTTTCTCCAGCACAGACCATGTGGCTGCCTCCATCTTGAGTTCCCCTTACTACCCAGGGATCATGTTCAAATTCCTCACCTGATAAGACATTCCCTTGTAAGGAACTATCTCCAAAGTCTAACCTTTATCACTACAGTAAAGAGGCTACTGAAGGCAAAAAAGGTATCATTCAAAAAATGGAAGGTGTGCAAACACTGGACAGGAAGGCACACAAACTCTGGTAGGTCAAGTGTGAAAAACAGGGAGGCCAAAAAACATTAAGGAGCATTTTGCCGAAGACACTGGGGTTTGTAAGTTGTTTTCTAATACATCAGATGCAGGAAACTAGGCCTGTGTGAAGCGGCTAGTGTTCGATTCAGATTCGGGGGACAGTGTTTCGATTTGGTAATGTGAATCACTGTCCTGAATTGATTCAGTCAAATCTGATTCAGAAATTTTAGCTGCAGATGAATCTCTGAATCACACAGGCCCCACCCCCTC
>NW_017728922.1:12343608-12366836 GCF_001723895.1 Crocodylus porosus
GCCTGCCCGCCGCGCTCTCGCCCGCCCGCCGGCCGGCCGAGCGTCCGGCCCTTCCCCTTCCTCGCCGCGTGCTCCCTTCCTTGCCGCGACCCTCGCCGAGGCCCCCAGTCACCAGCTGCTGCCTGGCAGGGGGGCAATTCCCCATGCCACATGGGGAGGTGCTCTGCCACAAGCCCCCCAACCCCCACCTGCTGTCCCAGCCCTACCACAGCTGGCCTACCCGCCCTAGCTCACAGACCTTTAAAAAACAAAACTAAAAAAAAATGATTCGTAGCACTTCAAATTGATTTGGACCTTTTTAATTGCTCCCCTGATTCAAGTTGGTTTCAGAGATTTGGCTACCAAATCAGCAGCTGAAACTTTGCACAGCCCTACAGGAAACCAGCCAGATGTTTAGTGGCACCATTAGATGACTAGAATCCTAGCTGAGAAGCTAAATCAATTTCTTGCATCAGTCTTTATTACAGAGGATATTGTGGAGATTCCCATGCTGTATCAGTTCTTCTTAGAAGATAAATATGAAGAGTTAAATCCATTTGAAGTGACAGTAGTGGAAGTTTTAGAACAAATTGATAAATTAAACACTAATATATCGCTAGGATTAAATGGTCTTCCTCTGAGAGTTCTGAAGAAACTCAAATATGAAATTGCAGTACTGTAAATTGCAAACAAACTGTAAACAGAAATTGCAGAACCCCATGTAACCTATTGTTACAAACAGCCTCTGCACCAGAGAGCTGGCAGTTTGCTAATATAACACCCATCTTCAGAGAGGTCTCCAGGGGTGATCCTGGGATCTACAGATCACTAGTAACACTGTGCAATTGCATGCGAGTCAGAATCTCTGCTAATACACTACTGTGCGGTAGTATTAGGCTACTGTCCAGTTAGTATCTGAAAAAACCTGTGCACCAGCACTACTGCACAGTAACACAAGTTATTGTTCATTGATTTAGTACTTGGTTATCCAAGTACTAAACTTCATGTGCAGTAATTATGGCTCATTAATGAATGCACAGATGCACCCAATGAGTCTCATATTTATCCCTGGCCAATTGGCAGACTCTGTAATAAAGAATAAAATTAGAAGCAACATAGAAAAATATTATATGCTGTGAATGAGTCAGCATGGTTTTTGAAAAGGGAAAACCTGTCTCGCCAATCTGCTGGAGCTGTATGAGGGTGTTAATAAGGTGTGGGCAGCATTTTTTTTAATTATACTTTATTCCCTGAAAATGCAGTTCTGAGGCAACCAAAAGTATTCATCAGTTCAGGATGAATTTAGCAAATCAGAAAAAATCTAAATGTTTTGTATCTACATTGTAATACTTTTTGTTTTGAGCTGATATTTCAAGATCAAGTTTAGCCAAATATACTGCTTTAAAAAAAGAAAAAACATGTTTAATTTCATGTGATACAAAATGCTTGGTTCATTTTGGCAAGAAAGCTGAAACATTTTTCATTTCAGATCAGCCCCAAGGGATTTATTTATCGTTATTTTTCAAATTGGACACTAACCTGGATGGCCTCTTGTGTCTATAACCCCCACCCCTGTTCCTCTGCATTGCCTCTAACAGATCTACAGCCTTGAAAAAAATGCCAGCTCTGTACCATCTTCTCTATACCCTCTTTTATGATAATGCTTGCTGTACCCTCTCTAACTAGGTGGTCATGTCTAGCACAGTATCAGGTGTCATCCCCCCCTCCCCCCCCAAAAAATCAAGCCTCCCGCCTATTCAAAACTTAGTTGAATTATAGTCGAACTGCCCAAAATGTTCACTTCTGAAGGCTGTGCAATGAAAATGCAAATAGGGGCATCCTATTGGTTTCTGCCTCTGGTTCACCAGTAAATAATGTCTGTCCTAGAGCTTCAAACCTGCCACAGGCTGACAGTAGCATTGATCCTCCCCAAACAGTAGGAAATGGTGGAATAGAGCAGGGGCAGGAGACTGGCTGTTCACTGGACAGGTCTAACCAGCTAACTTGTTCTATGATACCTCACAAGGAAAACCCCTGGCCAAGTCTAAGTGTGGTATCTGTATTTCCCCTCCTACCTAACGTAGGCTTCCATGTCCTGTTTTTCTCAGCACAACTGATCCTGCTGAGCAGGGCATTCAGGCTGCCCTCTGGACAATCATGATCGATGTGGTAAGTCAGCCAACAGTACATGCATCCAGTTAGCTGCTTGCTTTAATCAAGGTATTGAATGGAATTAGTTATGGGGTTTGGGGGCTGGGTTACTCCAGATGTGGTGGAAGTGAGAGCTGAAATCTTTCAGATCAGTGACTCCAGTGTGAATACAGGCTGGGGGATGAGGGTGGGGGGCGAGGGCGAGTCGGGTTGTTATGCTCTGGTGAGTGTTCAGAGGGGGATAAACCCTCCATGCTACAGTGCTGCCAGGAGAACCTTGCATGTATTAAACAGGATTTGGCTTGACAGAGACATGGAGGCAAACAGAGAACAGAGCAATTTAGAGAGGCAGTGCAGCCTATGGCACTGAGCGGAGTTGGGCTCTATTCCTAGCTGTGCCTGTGAGTCATTTCATCACTCTTTCCATTCTGTCCTTCTGCTTAGAACATGAGCTTTTTGGGGCAAAGACTCTGTTATTAGTGTTTGCACAAATTGGGCCGTCCTGGCTATAAGACTCCAGGTGCTACTGAAATGCAAATAACAATAGTCTCTGAGAAAAACATTGAGGGCAGAATCCTATTTCATTTTAAGTGTCTAAATTGTAGGGGTGTATCTGCCATTTATGGCACTTACACATAGCTTGTACTCTTACTTCATATGCAGTTTAGATGCATAGACATCCACATGGCTGCTGAGTGTGGGCAGTAGGTTGCCTTTTGGCTAGACAGATACAGAAGTGCTGTGTGTATCTGCCCTGAGCAACACAAGATGTGAAAATGTGTTTGGCAAGAGCCTATTACTTGTAGGTATTAAATACAGGAAAAGGAGGTCACCCCCACATCTGAGCCCAGGAGCAAGGGCAATTACTTAGGAAGCAGGAGATGGAGGGTCAAGGCCCCCTCACCCAGAGCAGATTTGAATCTACAAATCTAGATTATCTCTAACTTCTCAGCACAGTGCTCCAGTGCTCGAACCCAGTGGTTAAACTATGTCTAAGGAGTCCGGAAAAGATTACTATAATCAATCAAAAGTATGTGAATAACTACATTTACAAATCAAAGCTGTCCACATCTCCATTCAAAATTTCTAAAGGGGTCCACACTTCTCTCTGAAAATGTTAGGGGTCCACAAATGAAAAAAGGTTGAAAACCACTGCTCTAACCAACAGGTCACAGCTCAGGCATCAGTTAACTCTTCCTCCTTAGCCATCGTCTTGAAGGGGGTCCCCTGGGAAGTCAAAACAGTGAGAAATGTGAGGACAGGAGAATATGAGTAAGCTTGAGGGCATGTTTACCTCAGTGAAGTAAATGGCCCTCAGGAAGGGAGGGGACTCCAGGGTCTACCCTGTAGCCTTGCTCCCACTGGGGCAGAAACTTCTCCAATGATCAAAGACTGTCCTCCTGAGTTGTTATAGGCCTTATGTTTAGGTACACAGGTACAGAGTTGCTTATTTGCCTGGCCAGAGCACAGCTGACTGAGGATGAGCTCCTACTCATCCTTGCTACACATGGAGTGGAATCACACACTGTATATAAGTGCCAAAGATAGCAGCTGGATGGGCAAGTGTCATTAGGAAGTGTGCCTGAAATAGGGTTTTGCCCTAAATCCAACTCCTCCACTGTTGTGCTGGAAATATTGAATAAAAGTATTTTCCTACCCCAGGAAGAGCCCTCTACTCACGTCAGTCCATTATCTCATCTGGGATCTTTTGTTCAAGAAAGTACCAGATCAGTAAATTCCCCCTTGTTCCCTTCCCCCTTGCTGCCTCTTGGCCTCCTCTGTGTCGTGGGTATGTGTTCTCTCTTACAGATTAACCGGTGCATTCGACTGGTTGCTGACATCCTCAATACATCATTTCTGAGCACGATGGTTTGTGAGTTAAAGCTATTGCCCCCCTCCTCGAGGATCTCTGATTTTACCTCCCTAGGCTTTGTAACTGGCTACATGGGCTGATTCTTGCAGCATAAAAAGGTTCATATTGGGTGAATACCACCCTTGGGCACTGGCTCCATGCAGAGCCTATGAATCACTTGAATATGATTTTAAGGGCTCACACCTGCTCTGAAGACGAAGCAGTCAGGGTTAAAGCTGAGATCACAGACATGAATACAGGACAGATCTACTCCCAAGCAGGAAGAAATGGATCTTTAGTGATAAGAATCCTTGTTGTTTGATTGAGAGAACTCAGAGAAGGCCATAAAGATATAGCCTGTTACAGGTCAGATTTCAGGACACTGCATTTCCCCAGGTACAATGCTTGTGTTTAAGTAGATGATCTTTCTTTTTCCTTTGAAGCTGCTGTCCCAGTTGGAACATTTGGAAGTATCCAGTACAATCTACTGGGCTCCCCACATGTGACCGATAGGTACTTTGAAATACCTTATCAAGTAAGTGATGTTCTTGGCTGCTGTTATTGAACCTCAGAGGGCAGGATGTTTTGTACAACTGCTAATTCTTCTCTACCCTGGTGATTAGTCCTATGACAAACATCCTCCCCTGCTGCAGTCTTGAAAAATGCACCTTGTGGCAGGCCTGAGTCTGTCCAGCAGGAGGCTTTGAGTGCAGCCCATGCTCTGCGATGCTTGTTGGAAAGCATGTCCCAAGTCCCTTTGTTCCTGGAACTAAATTAGCACCAGTTTTATTTTGTTTATTTTGTGGCTCCCTGGTTCCTGACTGGACAAATTACCTAGAATTGGTGTTCTGCTTGTGTACTGGTGTTTCTGTACAGAGCTGTATCTGTCCCTTCTGCAAGTCCTTGCCCCCAATGGAGCTATCTTGCAGGACTTGGTTTCAATGGGGTGGGTTCCTCTAGTCACCAAATCAGTCTTACACACACAAATTAAAGTGACATGCCTGAGCTGGCTGGGTTGATCAGCATGGACAGGCTGACACCCTCATATGCCAGGAATCAGTTCATTAAGGTAACAATAAACTGCATTCAGACACAAGAACACAGGTAAACAGAATACCTCTGAATCCAGCTGGGTGTCCAGCTGACACCCTCGTGGGCCAGCATTCAGTTCATTAGGTCATATCTGAGCCAAACTGGGTCAATCAGCCTGTACAAGCTGATCATCTTATGTGTTTCAAACTCAGGATGTCTCAATCTTTTGCCTTAACTGTCCTAGTAGGGTAGCCTCTTGATGAGCAGACCCCACGTATTTCTGGGCTTCACAGGGATCTTTAGCTTAAGTAAAAGAGGCGTTGCTGCAGAGCGAGTGGGGAAGGAGAAGTAGAGGAGGAAACATACACCCAGTTATTACCAGTTTGACTATAAAAGTTATTTATTGCTAAATATATGAAATGTATAATGGTGCTAGTAATAATAGATATGCAAAGGAAAACAATTACAGTACTACCCTGGTTTCAGTAAGTATTTGGGGAAACTTATCTCAAGCTTAACTAATACAATCCAGGTTCAGAAATCTATGCCTAGAGGGAAGAGAAAGAGAGAGCGAGAGCTGGGAACTCACCACTCCAAGACACTCGGGTTCCAGTGCTGATAGGTAAAGTTCTTAGCACAATCCTTGAAGGGAAACAATCTGTTTTTTCCAGCTCCTCGGAAACAACAGTGGATGGTGTCAGAGAGATTTCTCTTGAAGCACACAAGTTGCTGCTTTTAAAGATTTTTATTCCCTCAGTTCAGCTTCTTCAAAGCATTCGTTGAATTGTGTAAATAATTGTCTTTTCTATTGACAAGGGGTTATCTGATTTGGAACATCTCAAGAAACTGATCAATAACCAGGAAAACATAAGGTTAAGGAGTAACTGGACACTTAGGAGCCAGCTTGAAATTCTTATGGATAGCAGATATACTGGATGGGATACCTCATTGTTTCTTCAGAAACAACGGATAGCTTGCAGTGTCAAGTTTTTGTATTTTTACCTGTTGTGAATAGGCCTCAGTTTAGTATGACTTTTCCAGACCTTACTGTAGTTTTTTAACAGGCTTAAGGGAATTATTGGAGTGTTCATAAACTTTGTGGGGAGGACTTCCACCAGTCATTCCAGGAAAAGTATTACAGCATTTGTGGTCAGGGCTACAACGGGCTGGATGCTGTGGTGAATCCTTGGCCATTGTTCAAATATTGCCCATACCACTTCTGACTCGGCTTCTTTTGCCTCATCATTCCCTAACCCAGCAACTGAGTTTTAGTCAATCAAGTTTAAATAGTCCTCCCATAGTCAGACCGGGGAATGTATGGCCCAAGATGCCTATTAAACTTTACTTCTGCTTAGTTCTGGTTAGATGAGGGGGGTGTGTGTGAGGGGGAAATAGAAAAAGTCCTTTGTAAATCCAGATTAGAATTGGTCTGATACATGCTGAGCTGGGTGTGTGTAAATGTGGGTTGATTAGCATTTGGAGCACAGATTCCCCATCATGCAGCACTCCCCTGCTTCTCTGATCCCAGAATTCACTGTGGTCTTTGCTTTGGGCTTTCTGTTCTGCCTCTCCCATGTAAATGAATGGTCATCTGGTTCCATTTCGGATGCAAATGAGACCTAGGGCAGTTGTTTCACTCTCCTCACCCTTATCTGGAGGGCTTTAGGTGCGTCTCCCACTGCATCTTCATTGTCTTTTGTAATCAGTTCTTGTTCAGGTAGAGAAGGGGAAAATTCTTTCCAAGTCAGACAGGCTGCGTCTTGTGCCAGGGTTCCCCAAGAACATGGAGCTGAGAGGTAACAAGGCTGAAGTCATTGTGGAACCCCTGGTGAAACTCTTCTGCAACTTGTGGGGCTCTGGAGAAGTCCCTGAGGACTGGAAGAGGCCAATGTTGTCCCCATCCACAAGAGGGGCAGGAGGGAAGACCTGGATAGTTATAGGGCAGTCAGCCTATCTTCCATCCTAGGTAAAATCCTAGAAAAGTTCATCAAGGAGTCTATCTGCAATGAGCTTGCAGAAGGTAAGATTCTGAATGACAGCTAGCATGGCTTCATCGCAGGCAAGTCTTGCCTTACCAACCTCATCTCCTTCTATGACCAGGTAACTTGCTGCCTGGACACAAGAGAACATGTGGACATTGTATACCTAGACTTACAAAAGGCCTTTGATCTAGTATCCCACGATGTCCTCACAAGAAAATTGGAGGATTGTGGACTTAATTCCTAGATAGTCAGTTGAGTGAGAAACTGGCTGCAGGACAGAACCCAGAGAGTCGTAGTGAACGGATCTGTGACATGCTGGTGAGAAGTGGGCAGTGGTGTCCTGCAGGGGTCAGTGCTTGGTCCAGTACTTCATTATCTTTATTAATGATTTGCATATGGGGGTGAAGAGCTCACTGGCCAAGTTTACATACAACACCAAGTTATGGGGAAGCATGGTCATGCTTGAAAATAGTCTACAGTTACAAGCAGACCTAGACAGGCTAGCAAGTTGGGTGGATTGGAACCTGATGAAGCTCAACACTGAGAAATGTAAAGTACTCCACCTTGGGACAAGCAACCTCTGACACATCTATCGGCTTGTTGGCACCAAACTGACTAGCACCACAAATGAAAAGGACCTGGGGGTAACAATTGACCACAGTATGAATATGAGCCAGCAGTGCAAAGCTGCAGCTAGTAGGGCAAATAACTCCGGCATGCTTCAATCGATGCATCTCCAGAAACCAAGGAGGTGATTCTTCCACTCTACTCAGCACTGGTGAGACCACAGCTGGAGGACTGCGCCCAGTTCTGGGCACCACGCTTTAACAAGGACGTGGACAAGTTTGAGAGAGTCCAAAGAAGAGCCACCCTTATGATCAGACTCTTAAAAGGCAAGCCATAAAAAGAAAGGCTGAGGGATCTGGGACTCTTTAGCCTGAGGAAAAGAAGGCTGAGAGAGGACCTGATAGCAGCTTACCACTACTCTAGGGGAGTACATCAAGGGCTCTGTGAGTAACTGTTCACCAGGGCACCTGAGGAGAAAACCAGGAGTAATGGCCACCTTGGGCAACTGATGTCACCTTAGCCAAGGGGGGTATGTGCCCCCTCCCCGCGACCAGTCAGTGACTGGAGGGGGGTGTCCCCCTGCCCCCTGCTGCCAATCTTGCCGACTGGGAGGATCCCCCTGCAGCAACACTTACCGACCAGCAAGCAGCCATGCTGCTCCCAAAAATGGCCTTGGCACTTCCGGAAGTGGCCACAGCTTACATCAGGTGCTCGCACTCCCTGGCCGGTGCTCACAGGGGGGCACCAGTGCTCCCACCTGCCCCCCTCACCCATCGCCTAAGTGGGGAGCGCAGCCGCTCAGGGTGTGTACCAGCACTGTCAAGGGGCGCAAGTGCACCCCCATGCACCTCCTATGCATCACCACTAATGGTTGCAAATTCCTGGAAGATCAACTCAGGCTCAACATTTGGAAAAACCTCTTCACGGTCAGAGTATCCAGACTGTGGAATAAGCTCCATCCAGAGGTGGTGCAATCACTTACCCTGCAAATCTTCAAGAGGAAACTAGACAGTCACCTTGCTGGGGTCACCTGACCCTCAGTTATCTTTCCTGCTTGGTGCAGGGGGCTGGACTTGATGATCTTCCGAGGTCCCTTCCAGCCTTACAATCTATGACTGGAGGCATCCTTTGGCACAAGTCCAAGTCAGGCTCAAACACATGCCTTTGGAACTTCTCCTTCTTGCCTTATCCACTCTATCACCCCCATTTTAGTCAAGTAGGTTTGCATTTTAAGTCTGTGTCCATAAACAGCCTTCCAGGCAGGAAGGCTGTTGATGCTAAAATCATCTCAGGGGGAATCTGCTGTCACTATAATGATGGGAGCTAACCTTTTTGGCAGGTGTGCCACAAATTAGCCCTGTACCCTCCTTAATTTGATCCCTTTCCCCTGCCCTAGATGCTGCTGTGCAGCCTGTCCCGTCCCTGATCATCTGTGCACCACACACAGAGGATGCCCATGCCACTTGTAGTACCTGTGCCACAGATTAACTACCTCTGGACTGTAATGTGATACTCTATTATAAGTAACTTGTGTTATATAAATCCATCACTTGTGTAATAAGGAGCTGCCCATACCATCAAAGGCCTCAGGCAGCACAGTGATGAGTGCAAGGTAAGTATCTGTACACAGCAGAAAAGAGTGTGAAGGCAAATTGGTATTCTGCACCATGGCCCATCTGCGCAGCTGTGGTGTCTGATCCTGAGTAGTCAGTTTCAAATCTATGCCAAACTGTGCTGTGTTTGAATTGGCTGCTTTTCTTATAAATACAGAACCTTTGCCATTTCAGCCATTTCTGTCTACACTCCCCAAACCATCTGATCTATCTCACACATAGAGCAAGATAGTCTGTCAGTATGAAGATGACAGACTGGATTCTTTCCTTTGATAAATGACCATGGCAGGTTAGGAACTGTGGCAACAGCTGATATTACCAGGCATATCCCTACATAGTAAAGGATAAGTGGTGCCATAATGACAGTAAGGTACTTACCAATTACCACCATAGATAAAATATTGATTCTTCTACCTTCTCTGAGCCCAGAATTGCGAGGCTTAGTTCCTCATTTGCTTTCCCCACTGGCTGCAAAGATAATTGTGGCTTTGGACCTTGGGAATCTTGATTTGCCATGAGCCTTTTGGGTGAAATGGCCAGGAGTTTTGCACAACTTGGGTGCTTTAAAATGTCAAAAGCAGCCTCTTTACCTCCAGGTAACACTTGTGAGCAAAGGGGTAAGTCTTATATCAAGGATGTGAAAAGAAACATACACGGCTGAGGGAGAGTGTGGTATTGTCAGTGTGTGTGAGTCTTGTGCATGCAGAAAAAGTGTGGCACCTGGAGGTAGAATGATGTGTCTAGAAAAGGGGAAGAACATAGGCATTCATTAGAGAGGGATTGTCCACTGAGAAGAGGTCATGGGCTGAAGGGGACCATGGTCCCTAAACATGAGTACCATGAGGGTACCAGGAGCTAATGCTCCCAACAGTGTTCAACCTGTTTTTTACATCCTGTGTGAGGTTTCTGAAAGATGCCCCCTTGTAGACCCCTCCCTCAGCTGGGGACTCCACCTAATGAGCTTGGCTGAGAAGCATTGCTAATTGGCTCTAGCTTCCTGTGGGTGTGAGTTATGGATCATGAGAAGGCAACAGTGCTGCCTACTAATTGATATTAAAACCAGTAAATTTCCAGGTTAAGTCACTCCTCAGAGGGTTTCATGGAGCTTCTTTGCTTTTCCTTCAATCCAACAGGCTTCATTTCAAGCATTCCTGCCTGGAGCTCCCTCCAGCTCTCTGCCCTTCAGTGTCACTCCACTGCCCAGTACCAACTTCCAGCTAGCCCTAAGCAAGGACTTCATCAGCAATGGTATAGCTGTTCTGACTGGTGCTGCCAGTGTCAACGTCACAAACCAAGGAGGGGTAAGATGGTGGTAACATCACATGTATGTCTATAAAAAAAAATTTAAAAAATGACTGTGCTTCTATAGAGGGCAGGCACAGACACCTGTGGGCTTGCCTGGTCTTAATGCATATACAGTCCATGCCTAAGGAACAGCATAATGCTGTGCTTAAAGGCCATGGTGTGCTATGGGGTAGCATTTGACTGCAAATCATTTTTTTCCTGTGGTTCTATTGCCATCAAGGGGCTGTATAATGAGAAGTTGCCATCTCCTTGGGGACTGCCCATAAGTTGAAAGAACATATGGAGAACATGTTTGAGTTGGAACTAAATTTTTCCTGCCTAGTTGTAACCTGAACCCTGTTTGCTTCTCAAACACATAGCTGTGATCCCACAACATATCTTTTAGGGGCCTGCTAGCAAGAGGCAGAGGTGCAGTATGGGCCATCCTGCCCAATGAGGAGAGGCTGCAAATCCTTCAGAGTTCCTTGATGGGATGGCCAAGGGCCTGTGTCACGTAGAACTTGTACTTGCTGCAGATGAGTACATAGTGACCCAGTACATCCTTTCCTCCCTTCTGATAATTAAAGAATGTGGCTGAGAAGGGACAGTTATTTTCATGGACACAATGTTTGTAAACATTCTAGAGTAGAAACAGATGCCTCCAGCTGACTGACACTGTCTTTCCTTCATTAGAACCAGCTAATGACTTTGAACCTGGCAGGTCTGATTCCTGAGGTTAGTGAATTTCACTCTTAAACTTCTCCATGGAAATGGTTAAGCATTGAACCTTGTATGTTTAGACCTATGCTCCCTATGAACAGACCCTAACGAGTCATTTCACTGCTACAGTTTCTTCCTGGCTGGGTACAAAACTTTCAAGGTGAGGCATTCAGGAAGGCACATACTTCTAGCACTGGGACACAACTGTTGTGATTGTATCCACAGGGCACATCTACACATGCAGTTAATGTGCCAGAATTTTCTGGTCAGAAAATTCAGGCTCATTAATGTGCTCCTGAATGCATATCTACATGCGCACCCCTGTCAGAAGTAAATTGTGCCTGACAGGAGCAGCTCAATCCCGGGCTGTTCCTGCCCTGCTTTGCCCCCCTGCAGCAGCCAGGGGGAGCTTTAGGCTTCCCTGGGTGCCAGCTGCAGCATTGGCAGGGGGCCCAGGGGCTGGTGCCAATCTCCACCAGGTGGGGAGAACTGTATTGGCTGCAGGGGCATCTGTCTTGCCCCAGTAGCTGGCACAGCTCTCCTGACCACATAGGGATCAGGATCGGGACAGCTGCTCCTGCATCGGGGCTTAGCCAGCCAGGAGTGGGTCCCCTGCTGCCTGAGCTGACCCGGAGTAAATTGTTAGTGGGCATGTCTACATGAGTTGCTATGGCACAGTAGCAATGAGCTCATTGCTACCATGCAGTAGCATTGTTGAGCACTAACTGTGTAAAAATGATACTGCGCAGTAGTAATGAGTTTGCTGCTACTGCATAGTAGCATCGGGGGAAAAAAACATGCAGTGATGGTACTGTTCAGTAACACCGGTTACTGCACATTTAGTCCTTGCTTATGCAAGTACTAAATGACTGTGCAGTAACAACTGCACAGTCCACCACTCCTGCAGACATGGCCAGTGTCTACACATGCACTATGGTGCATTAACTAATGCACCATTTATTTATTACCTGTATGTGTTGGTATTGGCAAACAGAACATTAGACTAATTTAATGTGCAATAAGTCCCACACACGTGTAGATGGTGATACTTTACTGGGTATTAGATTAGTCTAATGCACAGTCTCATATAGATGTGCCCACAGTCTTTTTAAATGCATTAATAAAAGAGATGCATAAATGACCTTGGAGTTTTATAGTTGCTTTTGTATGACAATCTGGTCCTTGCAATTTGAGTTCTGCTGGAAGAAGTATCCAAAAACCTAAATATTCTTCAAAACTTCTAGGTTTTTTGAGTCCAAAATGGGGCTCTCAGTCACATCTAAGGTCTTCTTCAGCAAAGATTAATGTGGCCTGGCCTTTCTTCAGCTACAATTAAAATGTCCAAAGCAAACAACTTGGTCAATTTTTTTCTGGATGAAAAAAACAAGAATTTTTTTTGCAAAATATCCATCTGTATTATCCAAGCAGCTGGAGAAGTGGTTGAAAACATTGATTCAAAATCCTGATTTATAGTTTTGTGGAATATTTCCTGTATTTCAAACATCCCTAACAAATAACAATAATAAACTAACTGTGAAGTTCAGAACTTTAGGAAGAAACAGGCCTTAAGAACTGCACCAAGATCAACCTTTTTTAGGCCTCTAACAGCTTTTGCTCTTCACTTGGTCACACATGCTGAAACCCCATGGAGATAAAGGCAGAATTTAGACAATGTTTTGTCATTAAGACAGGGAAGATATGTGGCATTTCTAACTTAAAGAAATATTCTTTGAAAGTCCAGATTCAACACAATGCCTACACAACACAACAATGCTCACTGTAAAACTTCTTCATTTGTCAGCCAATGTAGCAACAAATGACTGAGAGAGACTGTCATTGAGAACACATGCAACATCCAAGTGGGACTGAACAATTACACACAACTGCCACCTAATAGCCTTCCCTTCACTCTCTGCTCTTTATATGGAAAAACAATAACTTCCAAAAGCTGCTATAGCTTGAGTAACAAGATCTGGGTTATCAGTTGTTACTAGGACTAGATTTTCAGAGAACCGCAGTACTCCATGTGCTGAATTCTCTTGAAAATCCGGTTGTGAGAAGGCAGAGAGCATTCCAAAATTAAAGCCATTGGTGGAAGAACAGGCTCTGATATGGTTTTGAGATGGTCCGTAGGGATGGCCAACAGCAATACCTATCTCGGTTACTGCAGTATGAAATCTATGATACGTGTTAATATATCTTGACTACCCAACTGTATTTGTGCCTCTCCTTCCAGCTTTCTGAGCTCTTCCGAACTTCTAAGCCACTTGTGGTAAAAATTAAGGGTGTGAACTCCCCACTGGTTTCTTTTGAGAAGCAGAGCCCCAAGGTGCAGCAAACTCTGTCCATTAAGATCTTAGCACCCAGACAACTTGTTCTACATGTGGAAGTTGTAAGTATTGACATAAGACATCTACAGGCCACCCATCAACAATACTGGAGTTCTGTCAAGCTTCTTTTGAGGGTGGAAAGTGGGGAATTTTCCACTATCCAGAGTATTTACTTACTGGCTGTAAATGCTGAGTGATTTCCTACCCAAAGGTTGTCATTTTCTGTATCTCTCTTGGCTTTCAACTAAATATATCCTAGCACATTGTGCAGCTGGTGCAGCAGCCCTTGGGACCGTTTTGTGATTTCCCTCAGTGCTCTGGAAATTAATCCTCAGCCTATAGCCTCCATATTCTCTGCTTTGCAAGTTCCAGAAAGACTCAAATCTGCAACATGCCTCTGGGGACATGATTGTTCTCAGCTCACCTGTACTGTGATGTGGCAGCAGTAGACTGGGGCACTGGGAACAGCTGCCTACATAACCCATCTCAGGAGAAAAAAGTACCTTAGGGCAAGATATCCCTACTGAGGCCAGCAAGGGCAGGACAATCAGTGGCCATATTCCATTTCACTCCATGACTGTGAGGATCTCTGTAGCAACAGAGATGAGTGGAAAATTAATGTACTGAAGCCATCTCTGTTGTACCCACAGCCCACCTGCCTATCAATAAACACTTTATTGAAGACCAGTGTGCCCATAACACCAAAAACACAGCCACCAGGAACAAAATTATGTGCTTTCTAGTATCCCTGCTTTCTCCCCTGCCACGACAGGCTTCAAGGAGGAAAGAGCTCTGCTCCAGTTTGAGCTGAACCATTGCAATGTTAACCTTTGTCACTGACCCTTTTAATTGTGATTTCAGGCTGTTGTCTCCGGGATCCAGTTTTCTCTTGTTGATGGCAAGCTGCTGATTTCTTTATCCCAGGACAGGTATTTATCAAACCAGGTTCTGCCCCAGCTTCAGTGAGTTCATGCTAGTGCCACAGCAGAACCTGGGAATGTAATGGTCAGTAGCAAGGCCTGGATTTTCAAAGGAATGTAGGCAGTTTGGATGCCCAATATACCCCCTTGAAAATCTCAACTCAGAGGATTTGCACACAAAGGAGGTCACATCCTACCAACAAAAGGTACTTAGCAATCTCTGAAAAGGATCACAGAGCCGCACTCTCAAGTGGTGCAAATGGGTGTAGCTCTGTGGAAGTCACTGGAGCTGCCAGTGTTAACCTTGCGCCCAGCTCTGAGTTGGCCCATAACCTACATGGTTATGAATATGAAATCTTAAAACTCCTTGATGACTAATAATTTTATCATGCCCTGGGGGGAGTTTAATTCACTACTACATTGGAGCCAGGTTATAATACAGAATATGCCCTTGCAGGGAGGAGCGGGGGCATCATGGTAACCCTTACACTGCTGCACCTACTACAATGGCTGTGAGTGCTGCACATGTACCCATTATTCCCCATCTAAAACAAATGGGTAGGGACAGGCTGGATCCTTGCTGCAGTCCCTCAGATGCAGGCTAGCCCAGCTGAGCCAGCATGCTGGAAGGAGGATAGGAAATCATTGCTAGGAAAGGCCAACAGTGTATTTTTATCCTTTCAGCTCTCAGCTACCAAACCAGTGTTGGGCAGCTCACTGCAGATGTAAGGGAGGGAATGCACTTTCCTTTAACCCCTGATCACTGCAGGCACAGTTATGCAATGTTTCCTGTACAAGTCCCAGTATAGCAATCAGTACCTGAGCTACAGGAGCCACAACTACCTTGAGTGTTTTCAAAAGCAGGATACATGAAAGGTACACATCAGTTCTTCTGGCTCCCTCCTGATCAATTTTGCTATGTGATTTCAAGGCATTTTCTTAGTGCCCCTTTTGCTAGTATAATTCAGTATGGCTACAGCCCTGTAAATCAAAAGACCCAGTTATTTCTGTTCAGGATGCAACCCTAACGATTCACTTGATAATTAGAACTGATGTAAACTTCAGCTTCTTTTTGTCAGCTGACATGTCCAGATACCACTGATACATTTTAAAATAAATCTTAATCTTAATTTCCCTTCAAGTCTCAAGACATCCAGTGTCATGTACCCAAACACATGCCTACATCCTAGATTCAAATGCACTTAACATGCACATAGGCTGTGCCTAATTCACACACAGATGCTCATCCCATGTAACTGCTTTCACCATGCCTACTCACCCTAGACAAATACCATACACATGCAGAATGCCAAATACACACAGACATGCAACACCCAATTCCCTGAACATGGCCTGTCCTACCTATAACATTTCTTCACTCACATATATCCCCATTAATGGTTGTGACCAATGCAAATACTGTGAGGTCCAGTCCTAGAATGTGCCATGGTGCCTTCATTCTCTTCTTCCTGTCACAGGCTGTATCTGGCTCCTGAGATGGCTTTCTAATACCATGCTTGGAGGACTTTTTTTTCTCGTATCATTTAAAATCTTAAAGATGTTATACCCTTGCACCAAAAGATGGAAATATTTAGGCCTGAGCTATGGCTGGGTGGGTGAGGGTGATGGGGAAGTGATGCATGAAAGCAGCTGTTCCTTTCCCCAGCTGATTTCCCCAGTAGTAAGAATCTGAAGCAGCTGCTCCCTGACAGCTTACACCTGATTATATGACATGCTGGGTCTTTTTATTTTTCCTGTAGCTTCAACATAGTCCAGAATAAGTCACCTATTGGCTCCATCAATGTAAGTTCCAGATTTCAGACCTGCCTCAAAAATCCTACAAGGAAACATTTGGGTCTCCTGGCTCTTGTGATGTGTTAGTTTTGAATTGTACAGTTTGCTGGCCTAAGAAAAGAAGGCTGTCAGGGAGTTTGTGACAGTCCTTCCTGGATTAAGTTCCCATCCCTTTCTCATCCTTCTTCCTCCTGAGATTTTAACATAGTTAGAATACCTGTTCCTCTGTATTATGCTGTATATATCTAGTGCCTCAGGAGTCCTGCTGGTCACCTGCAAGAGCTAGGAAGAATTATTTGGCTGCTGGGGTTTGTTGTATTTTGGTTTTGTTTCTCCTTCCTCTGAAGCTCTGGTTGCCCATCACTGCTACAGGTGGGAGACTGAGAATGGCTTGGAAGCAATAGCACTTCCAGTAGTATTTAAAAACCTCTCTGGTCTTGGGCTGGTGTGTCTTGCTCATGCCATGTGTTGCTCCTACTATGTCCCTCCTAATACCAGGTGGTCAGGAAGGCATTTTCCCTCAGGTCAGATTGGCAGGATCTACTGGGGGTGTTTTGCCTTCATTCACAGGGTGGGGCCAGTTCCTAGGATCATAGAAGCATATTTTACCTATCTAATTTCTTGCCATTGCAGGGGCTCAAGATGTTGGTTGTGCCCTGTGACTCTTTTGTTGTCTTTCTGTGGCACACTTTTTGTTTTTTTGGATTTTCTCTGTTTATCCTAAAGATCCCAAGGTGGTGTAGGGTGTTGGGAACACTTTGTGACCATGAAGGGGGCATGTGTGAGGGGTGGGAGTGGTTGCTCTTGAGGGCTGTTTTGAGCTAAATATCAATTGCATGGAGCCTGTGATCTCAAGGGACTGAATCTGATGCTCACTTTGTCCCTTCCAGCCCTGTGTTCCTGTCTCTTCCATTCTGGGGTTCAGGTCAGGGTTGTTCTTTGCTTTTGCACTCTTTCTTCTCATGGAAGTATTTTTAAATTCCTCTTATGAAATGTCTTTATTTGGTTGTATGGCAGAGGTGCTGAGCCTGGGACCCTCTGTGCCTGGCACTACAAAGCCACATAGGCAATGGCAGACACTGTCCTGCAGAACTTACAGAATCCATAAACAAAAAAAGGGCAGGGAAGGATATGGGAACAGATGGGGCAGTGACTACTCCAAGGGGTCAAGTGCACCAGTGGCACAGATGCAGTCAGACCATATGAGCCCTGTCTCAGTGCTCTCACCACCAAATGGTGTTGCCTCTTGTAACAGACAGCTCCTTTTATCCCCACTGTGGGCATCTACACAATACATTAAATGTACAGTAGACTAATTCTACTGTTCATTAGCACATCATGGCAAAAGCTGTGCTATTGAGCTAATGCACAGTAGAATTAGTCTACTGCGCATTAGTGCCACTTAAAGGTGTGCACTGGCATTACTGCACAATAGTGCTGTTTACTGCACATTTAGTTTAGTGCCTGCAATTACAGGCACTAAACTAAATGCGCACTAACCATGGCGCGTTAATGCACATGTAGATGTGCATAATCCAGGGTCTGGGAGGGGCTAACATCCTGGCTCTGCTGTATACTATGACATGAGACTATCACTGCAGCTTTCAAAGATGGGATCTAAGCACCACACAGCTCTCTACCCCCACAAGTTTTGCGGGTGTCTAGATGTCAGCTCAGGCTGATCTGTGGTGACAGAGGCACTTGCTGAATTCCCTCCTTCTGTTCCAGGCCCAGACCTTCCATAGATGGATCAAGGACCTTCTCCAGGATAGGTTCCTGCCAACCATGAATGGTAAGAGCAGAGAGATATAGTGGGAGCTCATAGCATTCCGAGTAGACTGGTGGCTGGTGGATGTGGGGAGCCCAGCATGACCCCGATGACACCTGCTGAAAGGGCAACAGGGACCTAAAGCAGTAGAGGCATTTGAAGTGAATGTTTTCTAAAGTCATGAAAGAAGCAAGACAAAATGCCCTGTGGACTGAAATGCCTCTGACAAGCATGGACAATTTTCTTGCCTCTTGCTCATGGTTGTAGCCTTATGATTCTCCAGGGATGTCAGCAGGTCCCTGCTCCATTATCCAAATGAGGAATGAGGTTGATTAAATGGTGGGTCCAACATCACACTGGATGTCTGTGGCAAAGAAGAAATTAAATGCAGGCCTCCAGTCCTCAGCCACCAAGTCGCCCTTCTTTCCTTTGGATGGCAATGACCATTCTTGCTCCCTTGACAGTGTGTCATGTCCCTTTCCTGGAAAGGTAGTTCCACAGCCCATTCTCTACTGAGGCAGATGAAAAGGGGCCAGCCACTGCCAGCTGCAAATGGACTCAATCAATGTGGGCTAATATAAGCAGCTGGACCCAAACTGCTGTGCTCAGGCTAGAACAGCTTTTGGCTACCCCAGAATGCTGGGATAGTTGGATACAGGATTTTGGTTGAGTTTCATCATTCCTTCTCCTTGACCTCTCCTTAGAGAGACAGTAGCAGGCAAAGGCCTCTCACACATGGGTCATGAATGAGTTACTGGCATGAATGAGAGCTGCTTCTGAAAGTACAGGTTACAGGCTGATGATGGCATTTGTCTTCTCTAGATATGCTCAGTGCAGGGATCATTCTCCCTTCTGTGCTAAACACGCAGTGGAGCAAGGTCAGCACTGCCATTTACCAGGTATGATGAGGACCTAGGGGCACGAGCCTTCACTTCCAGGAGGGAGAGGGATGGGGATATAGTGGGGAGATAGCCAGGCTGCTATGCCAGGTGAAGGGAGGGATGAGGGAGGCTACTGCAGGTGATTATTAGGAACTGTCCACTGCAGCTTGGAGTAGGTGGGAATGGTTTGGCTGCTCCTGCTATTGAGAGCTGCCACGTGCTGCTGATGGCAGCCTGAATAGTAGCTTTATGTCTAGTACGCTACCCATCACACTGCTTTGGATCATGGTACAAGAGTCAAGTTCAACTCCTATGTCAACCTTTTCCAAGGTGGTCCCTGATTTTGAGGGCCTTGGTTTTGGGAGCCCCCATGTAGAAGGTAGGGAGTTACTTTGAACTCAAGAGGATAAATTATATGAATGCCATATGTTGTCCTTTCCATTAGGGTGGCCTTGTGATTTCAATGTGATTGACAAAGCGAGCACTACTCTCAAGAAAGCTGAGCAGTCACAGCCTGACCACCAGAAGGAGAACACCAAGAGTGACATGTTCCAAACCATTACACGGGATTTTTCCAGTTCTCTACATTAATCTCATCCATTCATCGCCTTGCAGGTTTTAATACATAGAAGATAGGAGGCCTGAGAGCTCACTTCTACGGAGACCACATTTCATGTACCACTTCTAATAAGTCACCTATAACCCATCTGCCCTGAGTGAGGCCCCCGTGGGCAGGGGAGGGATGTGCCTAAGCATGAGAAGGTCTTTTACTCTCCTGTGTGATGTCACCGTGTTTATGAAACACCTCCCTGCTTCGGGCACCTTACCTAAAACCCATGGTTATCTCACTAGGGCAAAACCAGAAAATCCAATAAAATTAAATATGGAGATCACACTGGTCCAAGAGCCTTGGAGGAAGAAAAGTTCAAAGAGCTGTTTTACTGACAAAGATGGATGGGTTTGAATCAGATAATTCTGGTCTGGATTTCCAACTCCTTCTATTGAGTGGTGCTTTAGGGTTTTGGGTTACTACAGAGAGAAGGTACAGATCTTTATCTGGGATGTTCAAGCTGGGATCAAGGTTAAGACCCATTTTCATTTGTGAATGGTTACCTCTATAGCCAGACTAAAGTCAGTAGAAACAAGAGTGATTCATCAATCTGGAGCTGCAGGGGCAGAGACACAGTGTGGGCCTTCACCCCTTAGTCCTGCCTCCCTCTGCTGAGACACCAGTTTGGATGTAGATACCAGTTCATTAGGAACTATTAGAGGTGTAGCAGGGCAACACTGCACTCTGGGCAGCCACAGCACATGGGGCAGTGCCAGCTGCTGAGGCACTGAGACCAGCTTCTTATTTTTGCATCCTTCCTCCCTGAAGGACGTTGCCTGGGGCAGCTGGCCTGGTTGCCCCCCACTCAGCTTACCCCAGCTCCTTTCTGAGAGGCTTCATGCAGCCATTAGCTGGTCCTGTCCATCCAGCTCATGTTTGCAGCACTGACTATCCCTGAATCTCCTGGGAATTTTCTCCCTGCTTAAACATGCCAAGTCCTTTTCACAGGGTTCTTTGTCAATGCCAGTATGACACTTTGCTCTGATGTCACCTAGGCAGGGAGCAGGCTGGCTGTCACTCCTGGACGGAAGGACTGCTTCATTTCTTATTCAGGAGATGCAGCAGCAGATTTCTGAGAGAGCAGCAGAGTTAGCAAGTGCCAAAGGCACTGTGGGGGGGATGCCCTGGAGTCCTGGCTTTTCTGACTTTCCTAACATTGACTTTACCTCCCACTCATCAAGCTGCAACAAACCTCAAGCAGTGACAGACACTTGTTGTGACTCTATTCCCCTGCCGCACCCTTAGCTCATGTCAGTAGCATCTGTGTCTTGCAGTCACAAGAATGTTCTATTGGTTTACTCTAGGGTGGGTTTGCAGGGATGCTGGCATGGTGGAAGAGCAGAGGAAAGAGAGAGGCGCTGGGGCAGCACTAACCTGGCTGGGTGGGAGCTAGCATGGTACACACAACAAAGGGCCTTGCAGTGCCCTCTGAGCTGTCGGCATCATCCTGCTCCCACAGAAATCAATGGGAGCTTGCCATTGGTTTCACTGGCACCAAGAACTAGCCTTTTTTCACCCCTGAGGAAATGAAAGGGAACTAAACTAGGCCAAAATACAATAAATATCATTGTGATTTGGCAGCATCTGGACCAAAAGTCAGTCAGTTGTACTGCCAGCAGCTAGGAGCTGCAGCCAGACACGTGGACATGACATGTTTATACCCATGTTACTTATGTACATTTTGTGCACTGACATAAGGTAAACTGATGTCTTGAGGGGACAAATGACCAGCTCTCACAAGGCACCTGCTGCAGTAAGTGCCAGTTGGAGTTAGTTCATTGACTTCTCTGGGTCACCAATCTATGTCCTCTGCAGGGCCATGTGGGCTGCTGACATTTACCACCCTGGCACCTGCATGAGGGCAGTGGCAGGGGCACTCATGTATCTCAGCTGCTGGTAATCTAACCATTGCATTAGCTAATTCTACTTAGACCTAACTGATGAGGGGTTAAAATCCAGTGGCCTGCAGTGTCCTCTTTCCACTGTATTTCCATTATTCCTGTCACTAAAAGGGTTACACCAGTTGGACATTTTTAAGGCAGCTGGTATAAACAAGGTGTGCAAGTTGTGTCACATGATTTTACACCTCTTGCCAATTTGCACTTCCCAAGATTGCAGCCCATGCACTTTGGAGTGGGTATTTAGGTCTGATTCTCATTCACACTAATGCCCCTTTATTTGACATTAATCCTATAAAGGGTGCCCAAAGCAAGAAGGAATAACCCCTGGAGCCATGTGAAATGACCTTACTAAAGAAAAGCAGCAGGGTATCAGGCTAGGCACCTCCTGGACACATGGAAATAGGATGTGAAGGACAGTCTCAAAATCTGAGCACTCTGATTTTTCTATTATCACAAATGTTGCAGATTCAGAAATTGCAGATGCTACCTGTCTCTGGGTCGCTGTCGATTTGTAAAACAGATGGGCTTGCTGCATGGACTTCACAAATGGAAATGTGGCTTTTGAATCCGCCTTCAGAAGAAAACATACACTGTCACCTCAGTGCAGCTGTCAAAGTACTGCTAGGGGACTGGATTCAGGTCCAAATGGTGTGTGGGGTGAGGGTAATATATGGTTTGAAGAAAGCAACACCAATTTGACACTGACGTCATTGAAGCCTTTCATCCAGCTGGAGCCCTCCACACTTTTCAAATGTATTATACAAATGATGGGAATGTCTTTATAAAGACTTCACTGTTTTTCTCTTCTTTTAAAGGGAAGCCAGCTCTGGGGTGGAGCACAGCTGTATGCAGAGGGATTAGGCAGAACTTTTGGACAGCAAATGAAACTATCTGAGTTTAATGTTTCTGGTTAATTTAATTTGATAGATTTACATGTTGATGCACAGAACAAGGCAGCCCTGATAGCAACCGAACAACACTCCATCAGAATTTCAGGGTTCTTTTTCTAGTGATGTAGACCCATATGCCAAATCGCAACAGTGTTCATGGCCGGATTTGGTGTGCACAGCCAGGCTGTGGCCAGATCTGACACTAGCCAGATCCCCTGTGTCAGATCTGGCCACAGCCTGACCCTGCACACCAAATCCGGCCATGATAGTGTGTGGGCTACAGCCGGAGCTGGAGTGTAGGTTGGTCTACAGCTAGATCCAGCATGTCAGGCCCTGCACAAGATCAATCCTACAGACTGAACCCCATGTGCTACCTGCAGACTAGCCCTGTGCCACTCGTCCGGCCTCTGGGGCCAGGTAGGGTAGTACTAAGCTTTTAGAGGTATTGTGGACAATGCACAGGAGCTTTTACAGAAACGGTAGGGAAGATAGTGACTGTGTCTCAAAGAGCCACATGATTTTCAGATATCAGTTAGTGCAAACAGGACAATCAAACAAGACATGCAAGTAGTTTTAACAGAGCTATTGATTTTCTTGCCTTCCAGATACCTGTGATTCAGACTCTAGGATGTCTTGCAAACACTTGTTCTGAGCAAGATTCACAGCAAAGGGTCAAATTACCAGTAAAATAATCAATAACACTTGTCTGAAAATATCAGAAAAAGAGATTGCCTGTGAGTCACCCAAAAGGAATTCTATTCCTCAGAATTGGGTATCTGTCTGTGCCAGTGGTTAGAATCTGTCAGCAGGTTTGTCTGGGTTGCTAAACACACCCAAGACTAAAATCAGGCCAGCATACTGATGGCTTCCTTTTTCTGATTTTCATAGATTTCATAGACATTAGGGCTGGAAGGGACCTCGGGAGATCATCGAGTCCAGCCCCCTGCCCAAAGG
>NW_017728922.1:12366847-12394860 GCF_001723895.1 Crocodylus porosus
GCCAGCAGTGGCAGTAGTCCCCCCATCCCCCAGCGGGCTTAGTTTAAAGCCCGGTGGAGCAGGTCAGCCAGCCTGGCTGAGAAGAGCCTCCTCCCTGAAGCAAAGAAAACTGATGGCACCACATGTGAAATATTACCTCAGTGGTGGAAACATGCATCTGTGTTTGCAACCAAACCAAGCTGGGAGAAAAGCAAGTCAATGCAATTCCTATCAGTAACAGATGCCCATAACGCACATTGTACATTCCTGAAGGGCATTTAGAAATCAGATCCATACTTTCATACTTGGAAAGAGCAACTTTATTTCCACAGAAATTCTAGGTTTTTGCCAGGAAGAGACCCCTGCAGTATTCTGGGAAGACCAATCAAGGCCTTATGCAAAAAAATAAGTCCCTTCCCCTCCCCCCTACCTCAAGTGAGTACCTGCCAGTATTAAAAGCTGGCTCCTCTATGCTGCTGCATTTACTTGTCTAACTTGGGATCCAGGAACTTTCCTCAAGGCAATACCAGTAGTTGCACTAAGTGTTTCATTACTCAAGGCAAAATTAGGGAAGGTTATGCCTGCAGAAGCAATCTTAAGAATTGACCATTGTCCTAATATCACAACAGCCACCCATGTCCCCATGCATCAACAGCAAAGATCAATTCTTTAGACTGGGTTGCGAACTGAGGTTTCATTCAGTATTAAAACTATTTCTCTCCTGCATGTAAGTCATTACTTCAGACAGCTATCTGGTATTGGCAATGTAGTTGAACACTATGAAGCTATGAAACACGTCCCGCATCGGTTTGTGCTCAGAGTAGACCACCACAATATGCTATGCATTGTTGACGGGCATTTGGACACTAGACAGCATCAGTTCATTCTTTGAAAGTTAACTTTTTTATTTTTACAGCAGTTGTATGTGTTTACCATATATAACTCCTCTGGATATCCACAATCAAATCTGGAGCTGTACTGGTGCCCTGTTCCAGGAATGATGACAAGAGCTTCCTGAAAAACAGTTTTCAGCTTGAGTTTTGACAATCATTTTCACTTTTACCAGAACTTTCTCAGAAATTCTGGGTTTTATAGGGGTGCTGCTTCAACTATCATGTGATTTACAGACACTGGTGCAAACATTAGGATCAAACAATAAAGTGAATGAGTTTTAAGAGACCTATTGATTTTCCTGTCTGCCAGGTAACTGTGATTCAATATCCATTAGGTCTTCCAAAAAAACCAAAGGAAAACGAAAAAACCAAACAAACCCCCGAACCTTTCTGATCTCAGTTCACTGCAAACAAAAGCGATAACAAATTGGAAAACAGTCAATAAAAGATGGTTTAAAAAGTCTGGACATGTGATGGTGAGTCAGGGAGGGAGTAATTATATTTGGTTTCTGAAAAGAGCTCTTTCTTTTAGTGGTAACTGCTAGCTGTTCTTGACTCTCAGCTTTCCAGGTATATGTGAAAGTTTATGCCTTTCTTCCAGTCTAAGCTTTAAAAGCAGCTCTTTTAACTCTCTGCCTCCCTGTCTTAATTGTTTCTATGGATAATACAATGGGGTATATGGGTTAGCTCTACTGATGTCAGTGATTAATTCAGCCCAGTTTGTCAGCTTACTTTAATGTAGTTGCTTGATGCAATTTCTGTGCATGGACTGGCCACTATGGAAGAATAGGAGCAAGAACAGCAAATCATGAGTAATCAAAGCTAGCATCTCGTTGTTTGACAGCAGGATGTAAGGCTGATTTAAGAGTGTCCATAAAAAGAGGCTATTTTAACTCAATTTGTTAAGAAACTTCTTTAGCTCAATTAGTGCAATATCTGTGTGTAGGCCTGGTCAGTAGCAACCTTAGTGGAGGGCAAATGGGGTGACCACCTGGGGCCTCGCACTTTAAGGGCCCCAAATTTTTTGGGGGGGTGAAGTTTTTGCAAGCAAGTGGCTCTATTTGCATTTTAACACTTGACTATTTATCTAATTCCCCCAAAGAAAATTAAAAAGATCCATGATACAACTGTGGTGGGTTAATATTTACTTGAGTACATACCTCTTAGGGGCCCCAAATGACTCTCTTGCCCAGGGCCCCCAACAACCCTAAGGCCAGCATTGGCCTGGTCTTAATCTCTTTTATACAAGAGAGTAATGACTAATGAATAAAAAATAATGAGTTCTGAATGCTCCTATTTGCCTAGGATCAGTGAGAAGCCTGTGTCTCCCCACAGTGCTTGGGGAATGTACTACAGTATCCGGTTTCTGCCACCTTCACAGCCAGCAGCCTGTAGGGAGGGGAGGATAGGGTGGTAGCCCTGAGGCTGTTATGGCTCATATTTCTCCCAGCCAATGCTTGCTTGTCTTGCTATTCCTCATTCTGAGCTTCCCAGACCATCTTTGGAAGCCCATTCCCTCACCTGGCCCTTTCAGTCTCAAGGACCAAAGGTAATGATGCCTATTTTCAAATGACTGCTAGCTAGGTTCCTGCTTCCACTATAACCAACCCACCCTCATAGCCAGAAGCCTCAAGATAGACTTCCTGTCACTTCTGTTAGTGCAAGGAGGGACAGCTGTCACACAGGGTGAGGGGATATTTTAGTACCAGCACCCATAAGGGGCTGGAGAAGGCAAGCAGACTTAGTGACTATACCCAAGGTGGGAGCCCCATTCTAGTGGTCCTTGGCTGTGCACATTTTGTTGGTGGGAAGATCCCTCCTTTCTGGAGCTCATGCCTTTCCTCTCAGTCTCTACCTGTTGGTCTTTTCTTGACCTGGTCAGACCAGGAACATAAATATGCCAGTTTGATATGAAGAGAATTTCTGGTCCAGTGGGCTATGGAAAACCAAGAGTTCAAGCCCTTATTCTGCCTGATTTAGATGAGACACTATGGCTAAGTACAGAGTCAAAAAGCCTGAGGTGGAATAAATTTAATTTATGCAGCATTTTATAAGTTGCGTAGATTGGACCTTTATCAAACAGAATACTTGTTCACTCAGGGGCTGGCCTAGGCAGGAAAATGCTTGCACTGCCCAAGGGGGGTGCTGCTGCACACCTCCCAGCCCTTCTGGGTTGCAAATCCCCAGCACACACCCTTGCCGGTCCTCGCCTGTCAGCTGGGGAAGGGGACAGGTGGAGCGGGAAAGGACCTCTGTTTGGCCTCCCAGTCAGGGTCTATACAGTGGGGGGTGAGGGGAGCTCCCACAGCTGACAGGCAGGGGGCTGGTGAGGGGACAGGGCTGGGGCATTTGCAGCCTGGCAGAGCAGCCGTGTGGAAGAGAAAGCCCCCGCCTTGGCGGCTTCCCCCCCACCTGTTGTGCAGACCCTGGCTGGTGAGCCATGGTAGGAGTGGGGGGCCATTCCTCCCTCCCCTGACCTGTCCCCTGTGGCTGAGAGGTGAGGTGAAGAGCCAAGGCTAGGGAAGCAGAGCCATGCTGTGGGTGGAGGGGAGGGAAGACCCTACCTCCAGGGGCTTCCCCTTTCTTCCCCCCACTGTGCAGGCTATAGATGGGGTGGGTAGGGAATCCAACCTTGCCTCACCAACCCCTGTGCTGATGCCAGCAGGGCTGGTGGAGGCTGTTTCAGATTTGTGACAGCTGTGGGAAGAAGCTTGGGCAGAGCATGGGGTCCTGCATGGGGCCCAGGGCTGGGGCGGGGAGCAGGACAGAGCTACAGGTGGCTCATCCAAGGGGCATGGGGGAGGGTGGCTCCCTGCCACTGTGTTCAAGCCCCAAGGGGAGGCATGGGGGGGTACATACCCCTCCAGATTTGTGTGCAGGGCAGGGCAGATGTGGGATGCCCACTGCAGGCTCAGGATTCCCCGCCCTGCTGCCCTTCCCCTGGGAGCCCTGTGTTGCCATGGCAATGCACCCCCTGCCCGTCCAACAGCTGCCGGGGTGGTGGCAGCATGGAGTTGTGCCCCTCACTGCTGCCAGGTAGGTGGGGGGCACATGGCCAGTATGGGAAGCCTGGGGCAAAGGCAACAGGGTGGGGAGCCCCAAGCCTGCAACAGGCATCCTGCGTCTTCCCCTGCCCCACTTGGCTCTGCTCCAGCCATGCCATCGGCAGGGGAAGGGGGGCTGGGGAGGTAGCTATGTGTCCTGCCTTTACATTTAAAAAAAATAGTCATCCAGGCACACACATGCACATGTATGCATGCGAGTGCACACAGACCCTGCTCTGCCTTGCTTCCTGTATAGGGCAGGAACTGTCGGAGGACTTGAAGATCTACATGGTCTTCCAACCCTACTTCTATGATTCTATGATGGCAACTAATCCCAGGGGCTGGGTAGCAGGGTCTGCTCCCACACCCTCTCAGCTGCACCTGGAACTGATTGGAGCCAGCCAGGTGGGATAACAGGATAAACAGCCCCTGGGTGGTGATGGCAGGCACTGCCAGGCATCATGACAGGCCAGGAGAAGGGCACCGAGGGCTGGGCCAAGGGTAAGGCAGTGGTGCCCAGCAAGAAGGCAGTGTGGCTGGGCAGCCCAGCTTGCATGCCAAGGGCTTTGCCATCACTGACCTGCTGGGCCTGGAAGCTGAGCTGCAGCCCCACCCTTGGCCACTGCTACCAGAGCTAAGGGTGAGGGCAAGGGCATGGGTGGTCCGGTGGTGTTGCGTGGTGACACCCTGCTGCTGGGTCTGGCTTCCTGTGCAGGAAGCCCTGCCTACTACCAACCTGTCTGCCTTTCCTGCTTCTCTGTGCCATGCTCCCGCTGCCCCCTGGGCCCTGCTGCCTGGCACCAGGCCAGTAACTCAGGTGAGCAGACAAGTGCTGCCCTGTTATAGCCCACGGGGTCCCCTGCCACCTGCACTCACTGGGGCACATGTACCCCTTAAGTACATACCCCTCTCCACACCCGTCCCCACACCTATCTCACATATGCCCCTACAACCCCACACCAACCCCCTCACCAACCCCTCCCCCCACACATACACAGTGCCAGTGACTTAGGGAGGTTCATTGCGTGGGGTGGGAGGGGGTGGAATGCCCTAGGGTGTGGGGTGCTAAATACAGGTTTGCCCAGAGCACCATTTTCCCTAAGGTAGGCTCTGCTTGCATTGCATATTTCTGTGATCTATAGCAGGGTTGTCCAACTTATGATTGTGTGGGAGCCACAGCACCCCCCAGTCACATGGCATGCAAGCCTCACAGTCCCCAGGCTGCATGCCATGGGGGCTGCATGCTGTGCTTCACTGTGCAGCCTGGCTGCCTCTCCTCACTGTGCCAGCACCTGTCCACCCTATATGCCACACCATGTGCCCTGCACCCTCCCCCACAGTCACCTCCCTGTTGTACCCTGCCAGGGCCCCTGCACTACATTACACATGTGATGGACTTACTGATAACAGCTTTGGGCATCTGGGCTTGGAAAATCTTTGGTGTGATTGGTGGAGCCCATCCACCAGTCAGGTAATGGCAGGGAGGACCTTGCCCCACCCCTTGCAAGTCAGAGAGCCCTGAACCTGGTTTAAGACTGTACTCTGCATGTCTGGCAAAACTTCAGGGGGTGGAGCCTCTGAAGAGAAGAATAAAAGGAGCTTCATGCCCAGCACATGGCAGACCATGTCAGGGGATGGAGAAGGGAGTGGGGCAGAAGTAGAGCTGGGAAGAGCTGCCCAGCAGGTGGAGCCAGCACCCAGAAGAGCCCCGAAGACTCCTGATATCAGTCCAACGCTCCAGCCACAGTCAGCGCGCAGTGCGGCACATGGGGCCCAGACTCTGGGAGCCACTTGAGGTGGCTCATGTCTGCAACCCTGGCAGGCAGCCAGGAGCATGGTGCATGGAGCCAGGACCCTAGGAGCTATTTGAGGCAGCTCAGGTCACAACCCCTGGCTTGAGGCCAGGCCCTCAGTGCATGAGCAGTTTACAGTGTGGACTGGGTCCTTGGGAGCTACACAGGGCAGCTTGGGTCCCCAAACTTCTGGCAAGCGACCAGGTTTTTTTGGTGCATGGATGGTGCATGGCAGGTCTGAGGCCCTGGGAGCCTTTTGAGATGGTTTGGGCCTCCAACCCTGGTAAGAAACCAGGCCTTGGTGCAGGCTTCGCTGCACATTGGGTCCCCAGTGAGCCAAGACCCATGGAGCTGCTTGAGGTAACTCAGGTCTGCCGCTGCTGACACGGGGCCAGCAACTTGGTGCAGAAGACGCTTCACGAAGGGTCCAGGAGCAGACCGAGCCCTGGTGCTGCACGAGGCAGCCCTGGCCTCCAACCCCTACCAGAAGGTTGAGCCCTTCAGTGTACATGAAGGTGCCCAGGGCCCCAGCGGGCGGCAGTCCAGGGGGAGGCCTTGCAAGTGAGGAGCAACTGACCAAGGGGATGCCGTGAGTTATCTGGGGAAAAGGGTCTTTTCCACAGGGGAGGGAACACCCAGCGAGGCCCTCCCAGGGCTGCCTGGGGCCCTGGGGCTTAAAGAGTTAAGTTTAGTCTGAGGCTGATATGTCTTATATTTTGTGAGAGCGCGCCTTACATTTTGTAATATTGTGTCTTATATTTTGTGTACTTATTTGTGTATTGGTAGTTTAATAGAGTCTATAACCGTACCTTAGGGATCCTCTAGGACCCCCTTGCTATCACCTACTTGTGTTTACCTGTTACTTACCTGAAAATAAGTTTTATAGTTTTATAGTTACATATAACTGAATATGTTATATTACTGTTAAATATCTATCTATCTCTCTATGTTTATATTTGTCTATTTTTTATCCATTTATGTAAATAATAATACATTTGTATATGGTTAAGTTCCAGATTGTCCTGGCATGGCTCCTTTGGGACAGATGGAAACTGAGTAGTCTGCAGTTTCATCCACAGCACACCTGCCAGCTAACAACCCTCTTCAACTGGAAAAGGGGGTACACACCCATGTACACTTGGGCTACACACAGGGTATCCATATCCCCCAGGCTGCGTGGCTCCCCACACTGCAGACCATCACACTGTCCTGCCCTGCCTCCAGTGTGAGGGCAGGCAGTGAAACCTGGTGTGGGAGGGGAGCCTGGATACTCTGGCAACAGCTGGGACAGTGGTGGGGGGAGGGGAAGGAGGGGCTATAGCTTAACCCCTTGAGGGCCAGATGTGTCCTGCAGGCCTCTAGTTGGCAGCCCTGGTCTATAGCAAATGAACTGCCTGTGTTTTCTTTTTGTTTTTTCTTCCTAGTCAGATAATTGTTGCTCTTTAGGCTTCACTAAAATAATGCCTTACACACTCTTTGGTTGTGAGCAAGATTGCTTATGTCTTGTGTGTGAAAGTGAATGCCACTCACACACTGGGATGAACCTGCAAAATGAGTGAGTGCTTATCAAAATAAGAAATACATGCTAATATATATATATATACATGCACACACCTCTACACAGTTACTAGTCCTCACACGCAGGCAGGTGTAAATGGACAGAACCTGATAATCAGGGTAATGCCCATGTTTAAATAAAATGCATTTACTTATTGCCAGTTGTGAAGTTCAGCCATTGCGTCCTGTAGGCCAGAGATGGCGGGGTGGAACTTTCTAGCCATTTAATCCATCTCCCAAACAATCCTATCTAAGCTTCCCCACTGGCTTCTTTATTCCGTTTAGCTTGTTTCCCAAGCAAACAGAGCCCACCACTTTGTATGGGATAGCAACATCTTCCTGCAATCTGACCCAATCACTTGTGTGACTCTGACTGTGAGATCTGAGCATTTCTGGGGTTGGGAGGAGGGCTGGTCTGGGCATGTCCATGGGGGTAGGGGGTAGTTTGCTTTGGTGCTGTCCTGTGGTTACGTGCAGTGTGCAAAGGGTTAAAGCACTGGAAGGTGCTACTCTGCCTAGTGCTTGCAGCTGGCTCTTCAGTATAGCTCAACTCATTCCTGACTGCTCCAGTCACTTCTGGAGGTGGGAGGGGAAGTATAACTCCATCTTGAACATAGATGATTTTCTCCAGCTGCCTCTCTCTCAGGTGTTCTTCATTCTGGTTCTCTTCCTGTACAGTGGAGTCTGTCAGCAGCACTGCCGTGCAAGTGAATGTAGAAGCAGGGTGTGTGAAAGAGTCTGGCCTAGCAAGACAGGTGGTGTTAGCGCATATTCTACAACATGTCCTACAGATCACTGCCCCAGAACTAGATACTGTCCCACCCAGAAATGTTGTCTGAGGGGTGCACCAAGGTGTGATGCACTGGCCTTCCTAGGAAGATATAGCTTTTTTTGGTATCTTGGAATAGTTCCCTTCCTGCCTGTGGGTCAGCAGGCTGAAGGCTTCGTGCCAGAGATACTGCTACAGAGGAAGGAGGCTGCCACTTCTCCAGAGGTGCCAGTTCACAGGTGAGTCCTTATGTCTTGTTCAGATGGAAGCTCCAGATTCCTGTTTTTTTCTGGCAAGGAGGGAGGCGTAATCCCAGCACACAGGCTCTGCAAGTCTGACTGTTACTGTCTGGTGCCCCTACTCTGCTAAGTCTTACTGTGTTTGTCTCTGGTGCCCCTACTCTGCTTAGATACCAGAAAGTGCTGTCATGGGACCAACTGCTATCATACACACTCAACTGCGAAGCATGTCATGTTGATCAATGGCAGCTCTTAGGGCAAGATGCTATTTCACTTTTCATCTTTTTATACTTAGTTGGATAACTGCCGATTTTGTTCCTTAGGCACAGCCTGAGATCCTATTCCCCATGCAGTGTGGACTTGTGAGCATTCACAAAGACTGTATGTGAGGCCGTGCCCTGGCCAAATGTGTATGTGGCTGCATACACACATACCTGAACATAACTACTGAAACTAGTTCAGAAAAAATGAGGGAGTGAAGAACCCCTCCTGGGTTATAGCCTAATGGTTAGCACACTTGCTGAAGAAGTGGAAGTCCAGGTTCTAAAATTTCCCTCTCCCCACAGTGGGTTTGGACCTGCCTTTTCCACCTTCAGAACCCACTGCTTTAGCCATCAGGCCACAGGTTTAGTGGTATTCAAGCCCTCCTTCAGCATTCCTTCTGAAGCTGAGCCACTGGATAGGACGGATGGAAACAAGTAGAGAAGTTTGTGTCCCAGAGGCCCTTCCCTTCCAGATAAGCCTCCACCTCATCCTTGAATTTGTTCATTCTCTCCTGGCCCTCTTTGGACTGCCCATGGGAGCAGCTTCAAGAAGAGTGCTGGAGAAGAGACTTAATGGGCACCTCTACAGCAACATAGTGTCCACGGGTATCTACATATGACCAGCAGCTATTTTGCCATAGTGACACACTCCTCCAGTATAGCACATGCTATGGCAAAGTAGCTGCTAAAAATAACGTATGTGTTGCATGTCCGTGCTATTAGTGTGTTATGATTTAGTACTTCCAAAAGGAAGAACTAAATCATGGCACAGTAACAACATCGTCATAGTGACATGTGTAGACGTGCCCAGTAATGCCTTACCTACATCCTAGTGGTTAAAACATTATGCTGGGGAAGTGGGAGCTACAGGTTTAAACCCTTTCTGTGTGGGGCAGGGTAGGGTAGACCCAAAACCTGTATCTCCTACATCCTGGATAAGTGCTGTAGCCATTGAGGTAAAATAAGGGAGTCTCCTCCTCCTCCTCCATCTAGCACCCCCAAGTCATGGGTATTTATGTAGCTACAATTTCAGGACTTGTGCTCAGCCCTGGATACATGCATTAAACTACATACCTGCCCAGCAAGGGTAACCTACTGCATGCTTGTGTGTCCAAACTATATATGAAATTGGATTACATAAGGGTGACAAAAGGGTGGCTTCACAGATAGAAAGGTGACATTTGGTGGGTGATGTGCTGGGTCAGCAAAGATAATTCATTCTTGCAAATTTGAGTGTTGGGAACTAGGGAAAAGGAACAGCCAGCAAGGATAGTCAGAAAGCAGAAGCCAATGCCTTCTTACTGCTGTGCTCCTGGGTTTTTAATAGAACTTCCCTAACCAATGCTTTCTCCATGCCACCTACCACTCACTCTACCTTCCCAACATACCCCCTTCCACTACGAAATCCCTGCCTCTGCTGTCATTACCCTGTCAACCTCTAACCCATACCCTTTCTGCTTCCTGCCCATGCAGTGCCCTGCACCCAGGCCTGACACCTCAGCTAAAAAGACCAAAAAAACCCAAAAAAACTTTGAGTCTGTATTTGCTAACCACACAGTTCCTTGTACATTCTGCCAAAGCTCTGACTCAGTTAGAGACAGGCACAGTGCATTTAAAGTTTCCATTCAGTAAAGCATGCAAAATTCACTTCAGCTTCTATTATTCACACTGAAAAAAAACATTTATCAAAAGAGAGAAACTAAAATCCAACCAAGCCCAGGAAGTGTTGAGCCCCAGACTGTGCTGTGGAATTGTTTATTAACAGACAATGAAATGGGAGTGCACAGCCATTGTACAAGTCTGAATTTTTAACACAGATATAGGCTTGTAAATACAGGATATCTTAAATAAGCAACCATGTGTAACAATTGCTCAGGCTGGTCTTCTGTCTCAAGGCTGATTTTGTTTTTCCTTTCACAAAGATCCTATTGTTTTTTTCGCTTTACATTTTTTATAAAACCTTATTCGCATTATAGGCTGCCGACTCCAGGGGAATCACCTCCTAGCTGAGAGATATGATGCTGGGTTCTGTGATGACACTTTGTGTTGATTGTATAATGCATGGAGTTTTAAAAGGAGAGAAGAAAAAAGCAATCCTGAAAAAATAGTGCTATTTATTTCAAAACTTAAGGTGAACCTGTTCCAGCCAGGTGGGAGCACCAGAGACTTCTGCAGGGGGTCGTGCTTTCATGGGCTGGTAGAAGATGCTGGATCCAATTAACTATTTATTGCATTTGACTTTAAGTTATTTCACATGGACATCATGGGGCCTCATAACAGCATAAGAACTGTCATTTAGGCTAGGGACAGACATTACACATAAACCATTTTAAGTGATCAGAAACTGGTTTAAACCTGTAACAGAACAGATGTTGAATGCACATAAACCAGTTTGAAAATGGCTGATACTGGTTTGAGATAAACCTGGTTGAATGTAGTATTAGACTTAACTGATTTGGGTCAAACCAGTTTATGCAATGCCTATCCCAAACTCTTGCTGGTTTAAGTTAAATGAGACTCCCCCAACATCCCAGCATGCTCCCTGGGCTGATGCTTCACAGCAGGGCTCTGCTCCTTGGCTGCAGCTCTGGCAGAGACTTCAGGCATCTGCCTGGCTTCTGGTCTGCTTCCTCCCCTCTAATCAGGGATTCTGCCATCCCCTCTACCTTACGCAGACACACAGCATTAGCTAGCAGACCACATACTGGCTATGGTCTGTTCTGGGGCAGATGGGACAAAGGCAGAATCAACAGGAAGCTGGTAATGTCCTTCAGTTGTTTCTTTCATGGGGTGATAAACACTGTGTTATCAATTCCCTGCTGGGTTGGTGGGGAGGACAGACCCTCTCCCTAATCAGAACATCCTGCTGGGGCCTGGCCATGCCCATATCAACTCAGCATTGTGGAAGGGAGGGGAGGGCTGCTCTAGCCTTGCCCAGCTTCTAGCCTGAGCCACTGCAGGCATCTTCCTGCATTTTTTCAGTCCAGAGGCGATATCTGTATGGTTACAAACTGGTTTAGCCTAGCCATGTTAGACTAACCTGCAAAGAGCAAATCAGTTCAGGCTCAGGCTTTTTAAATGTCTGTCCCTAGTCTTACTGGTCAGAACATAGGTCCTGTGTTACACAGTGGCAGAAAGATGCTGAAAGGGAGAGTGAACTGGATATAACCAAAAAAAAAGACTTAAAACAGCAGGAGACTCTCCCTATGCCTGACGAAGGGTGTCTGCACCCAAAGGCTTGCAAAGAACAATTTTTCCAACTATTTAGTTGGCCTAATAAAAGATATCACATTTACCCAAGGAAACTTGTCTGCCTGGGTATGAGCAGAGTCTTCACTACTGTTCCTCCCTTACTTCCAGCCTCCAGCATACATGGTCTAGGAAGTTCTGATTCAGAGGGTGTACCCCTAACTCCCATGCTTGATAGCTACTGATACCTCTTTCCTGCTCATAACTATAAGGCATAATTCTCCCCTTAGAGACACACCGCTCCCCCGAGGCCTGTGTCACTCAGCATTTCAGTTCTGCTATTAAGCTTCTCCTTCAGGAAAAGGTCCCCTTGGTTGTCTACCTCTGAAATAAAGCCTGGATCTCCTAAATCTTTGGCTGACATTCTGCCCCACCTCTCCAGGCTGTAACCTGCATGTTCGGGGCCTGCCCATAGGGCAGAATTTTAATATTATAAAAGCCTTAGTTTGTCTGTCTGTAACACTTCATTCACACTCTGATGGGTTGTCTGAAACATCCCATCCGAGTGCTCCAAGTGCATTCCAGACAGGAGGCAGTGGGGACAGAGTGGTGGGGAGGGTGAGGCCAGTGTTGCTGGCTTCACCCCCCGCTCCCTGCTCCTTTGAGGTGGTGTCCGTGGTAGGTAGAGTGGGCCCGGACCCCAAGCTGTGGCAGTGGGGAGGGGGAGAGTGGCCCTGGGCCCCAGGCCTGATGCAGCGGGGGGGGAGAGGAGCAGACCTGGGCCTGACCTGGTGTGGGGGAGGGAGGAGCGGGCCCAGGACAGAGGCTGCAGGGAAGGGGGAAGCAGGCCCAAAATCTAAATGGCAGGGTCTGAGAGGGGGAAGGAGAAGAAGGGGACTGGACAAGGGGGGAGGGTGGACATGGGGCTCCGTCCCCACCTGCTCCACACCCCTCCCCCCTATCATTATTGATGGGCAATTTGCTAGTATTAGATATGAGCGCTGCTTTATGGATCTAAGAGCAGAAGGTTGTCCTCCAAGGCTCAGTCCTGCTGGTGTTCAGGTGCTTTAATTCACATAGACTTCAGAGGCTCAGGACAAATGTCACTTTGAGATGGGAAGAGACTCCAGTGTCTGAGTGTCACAGAACTGCTACATTTGGCTAATTGTTATTGCTCTCAAGCTATACTAAATAGCCAATGACTCTGGATTGAGTGGGTGCCAGCAAGTGATGACAAACCTGCCAACAGGGCTGAAACCTCTCAAAAATATTTAACGATATTAGAGCCAACATGTATTACTTATTACCCCTAATTCATGCTTAACAATATTATTATAGTTTCCCAGTCCCAATCAGTCTCAAATATTAAAGCTGATAACTAAGTGAAAAGGGGGATTATAAACAGAAATGCTTTAAATGCAGCCTGCTGAGAAGTTGGCACTGGGATTTCTATTACTATAAGTTTTAGCAACTTGGTGAGCAAAAGCTAAGGCTGGCCCTGCAGCTCTAGGGCAGAGGCAGCCATGCCAATCAGATGCAGGACCACTGCAGGGGCCAAGAAGTGAACTGGCAGTACTCATCCCCCTGTGCCATGTGCTCACTGCCCTGAATCAGTCATCCAGTGTGGTGTCTATCAGAGGGACAGCAAGGCATAGCATGCCATAAAGCTCAGAGAGGAGGACTCACAGGACACCAGCCGGCCAGGTACCCAGGTCCCAGGTTTTCCTGAGGCCTGTAGTGGGTGTTCTACGGGGGCAGATGAACTGTTTGTGGCTGGATCAGGACTAGTGAGCAAGCCTACTCCTGCTGTGGCAATTCTATCCATAATTGAGAAGTTTCCCTTTCTCAGCTTTCCTAGGAGTCCAGCCCTGCCTCCCCTTTCTGCTGACAAGGGGCAGCACTGAAACAGGGCAGAAGGATGGAAGTCCAGGATCACATTCAAGCTGATGAGCTCACCAGCAGGAGTCCCTCTGCCCACTCACTCTGTGGTTGAGGACAGGCAGAGAGGTAATGGAGGATAAGGGGCAAGAGCAGGGATGTTGGCAACGCCTTCAGGAAAAAGAGAGTCCTTCATCCCAGAGCCTCACCAATAGCGATAAGCTTCTAACAGGGACAACTCATGAGCTAAATTTTCTGTTGGCTTAGCTTCCTTGAAGTGAGCTCATCAGAGATGTGTGGAGTTACATTACCAGAGAGAAGCCTGAACAGTGGAAGCCCTACAAGGAATGCCTGTTTCTTGGGTCATAGTAGCACCCAAAGTTTTTCACACTGAATCAAATTTCTTTTTCCTCTGTTGATGCCTTTGGTTTATTTTTCCCCCCTGCACGTCTCAGAGGAACAACACTTGTCAATTATATTTGTTTTTTCTGGCCAAGTTCAGTTTGTGCTAGCACATTGCTGTACAATCTGGACTGCAAACACAGCTGGGACATGTTCAAATCCCAACTGAAAGCTTGTTTGTTAATGACAGATTCTTGTTTGCAGCAGCACTTGTATTTTAGCATTCTTCCAGAGTCCATTCAGAGAGGTTCTAGCAAGAACACAAGAGTGGAAACCCAATATCCAGACGGCATACTCTCTTAGATCTTCATGTGAGGGACCCCACTGCTATGTGGTATACTAGCAAAGTCAACCCATTTAAATATTTAAACAGGGCGCATCTACATGAGACACTTTACTGTGCAGTAGAACAAATTACTGCACAGTAAACATCACTTTTTACATGTGCAGACCCTTAGTGCACAGTAATTTTCTCTACTTGGCAGTTAATCTGCTACCTGCAAATGCAAGTGGCAAATTAACTGCCAACTAATTACCACACAATCAGGCATGATTAGAAGGCCAACCACAAGCAAATTTGCTCCTGGTCAGCTAGGCAGCACGGGGTGGAAGCTGCCTGCTGCCAAGGTGGGCTCTACCACCAGAGCCCAGGTGGGGACAATGTCCCCCTGCCCCAGCAGCAGGGAACTTCCAGTCCCTGCTCTGCGACCACAGAGCTGAGACCAGCAGCTCCCTGCGCAGGGCCAACCTGGAGTTGACTGGGACCTGCCTGAGACTGGAATAGTTTCCAGTCAGCCCTGGGCTACGCAGGGAAGTCTGCATGTGCACCCTTGAGCTGGCTGGGGACTGTCCCATTTCAGGCAGCCCCAAGCCAGCTCCAGGTTGCATTTGTAGATTTCCCCATGCAGCCTGGGGCTGGCTGGGAACTGACCCTGTCTGGGGCAGGAACTAGCCCTCCAACTTTTTTCCTAGCTCTGTGGCCCAATAAAGCAAGCAAGGCCCAGGCCTTGGAAAGAGCTGCCAGGCAGGGGCAGGTCCAAGCCCTGCCTTGATCCACTGATGGGAATCTCCACCCAGCTGTGGTCTCACTGCTAGCTGCCCCACTGGGGCACAGGGGCATTGTCCCAGCCTGGGCTCTGTCACTAGAGCCTGCCCCAGTAGCATTGCAGCTCCCGGGGCAGGGAGCAATCTCCCAGTCCCAGCCAGGAGACAGCTGTCTCCTGGTCTCATGCTCCCTGGCAACCCCTGGGCTAGTACCCAGGGGGAGCCCAGAGCTCCCCCTGGCTGTGGCAGGGGGCAGAGCAGGGTGGGAGTAAATCTGTTCCAAAATACATGCACATGTAGATTCCTGTCCAGGGTGGGTTTACTCGAGAGTTACTCACTCTGGTGTAAACCCATCCTGCAGTATTTGTATGTATATATATATCCACTTCCAATGCTGCTGCCTTTGGGTAAAAAGACCCTGGCTTGAGTCTTGCCCTGAGTCACTCATAGGTATTACACAAAGGGTGTCTGCTCCTGGCTTTAAGAGCCGAGGCAGAGATCCATGCTTCCACTAGGACAAAGATAATTGTACTTGTGAATTTACTACATGTCTGGAGTTCTTCGGTCCCACTGGTTGATTTCTAACATGGCTAAAACAAAGATTAAGGGGACTGAATTAAAACCACCTACGTGTAAACTGAGTTAAAACCATTTTTGTGTAAAACCAGCTGTGTAAACTGAGCTGACCTGACCCTGTGCAGCAAAGTGAGTCTCAGTGGTTTGGTTTCAGCTTTGGACTGCAAGCAAAATTCTTCCAGTTTGTTACAGCAGATATACTGCCAGCTTAAGGAACTAGCCACCTCTGTGGAGCCCATGTGCAATAATTCCATGCCCAGGGCAGTGCCTCATGAATATGCCTGACACAGTGGCATACCAGTGGGGGATGGGGGGGTGGGGGGCAGAAGGTGGTAGGGGGCCATGGCCCCTGGCCACAGGGCTGGGGGAGGGGGTGGGGCACCAGCCGTCTGCAAAACTGGCAGCGGTGGCAGCGATGCAGAGAAGTGCTTCCAGTTTCTGGTTCCACCCGCCCACCTGGGTCTGCTGGGGAACCGCCCCCCCCCCACTCTGCAATGTGGGTGGACGGTGTGCAAATGTAAGCATTGGCCCCCAGGTGCCGGAGACCTTCAGTATGGCACTGGCCTGTCATAAACCCAGAGGTACCCATTCTGGAAGTGGGAGCTCAGTCTCCAACTCTCATTCATTATCTGGCTGTTCCATAGAGACATCTGATGGGGATGCCAGCCTGTGCTAATGATGCTGGGCTGGTACTACTGTGGGAGATGTGGACACTCCCGGAAGAACCTATACCAAGATGATAGAGCTCATTTCACCCACTACCCAAAGTTGCTAGATGGTGAAAACAAGAGGCTGAGAGCGCCTGATACTAACATACCTCATGCTCACAAAATCAGGGCAGTACATGACACTAGTGTACTCACTTTATAGTGGTCTAACAGTACACTTTCTGGATGTGGGTGCACTGCCTTCTTATTTTCACTTTGCCTAATATATTGTCATCAGTAAGTAGGGAACTGCAAAAGCTAAGCAGCGTCCTTGCTAAGCTCATTTAGACATCATTTGGGGCCATTTACAGGGATTTGGATGTTTCCATCTCACACTCATGAACAGTGGTTTGAGCACTCCATCGATCTGCTAGCCTCTTTCAGAGCAAAGAATCACTCCATTTCACGTTCCACCTCCATCCTCAAAGGACCCACCTTGCTTTCCTGGCAAGGAAGAGCTGGGCATGGCTTTACCCAGCATCCCTTGTGGCCTTGCCATGAATTCACCACCAAGGGGCTCTTTGAGGACAATGCATAGCTCTCCCCCTTGGCCTTCTCCTTTCCACACCAGCTCAGGTTCAGCCTGCTATTTCTGTAGCATGCCTACTCCCACCTATTCAGACGTACTGGCATTCTTCCCCCCTGAAAATCATCACCCTGCACTGGTTCTAATGGTAGCTTTATGTCAAGTATCTTTGTCACTGGTGCTTTATCCAATTATGTGGCCATGGATTGCCCTCCTCAGTGACTGTACATTTGGAGGTTGGGTTTCACACTGGGAGAGACTGATTTGCTGGCGATGACATCATCTGGAAAAATCACACTGTAAGGATAGAGAAATGAAAGCCCAGAGTAGCCAGGAAATGCCAGACTGAGCTGCCAACCATCACACTGCAGCCAGGTGGAGCATACAGCACTGTACAGCAGATGGCGAAAGGGGAGACTGAAGACATTCTGGGGAAGAGGGAGCCAGGGTGTCTGTGATGAAGACTCCTTATTCTACAGTTCCAGGGACATCAGCAGAGGATCAGTTATTGTTCATGATCCACCAGGAAGCTGGAGAAGCAAATGGGAAAAGTTCATGAGACACAGATGGGTAATGGGGAGCATGAGGTGTATGACACAGAAGAAAGGCAGGACTTGAAGTCAGTCTGTCTCAGATTTCCCATGTGGCTCTGGGCTAGTGACTTCCCCTCTCTGGCCCTCAGCTCCCCTTCTGTAAATGGGGGATAATGGGAAGAGATAGGGCTTCCTGCACTGGTGGTAGTAAATCCCTCATGTGTTTTACTGGCAAGGGGAGGCTGCCAGCATGGGCTGGGGCTGGAGCGGCACCGGTCTCTTCCCGGTGCAGGGCTGGGCTGTGCTTGGGGTCGATGGTGGTAGTGCTTGGAGTGGGGACTGGAGAGGGGCTGCAGCCACCCCAAAATTGGGAGCCCCCCCAAGCCTCCCTCTCAGTGCTGCCACCACTCTCCTCAAGCACAGCCCACCCCAATCCCCACCAGGAAGAACCTCTGGCTCCAGCCCTGAGATGCAGCCTGCCCTCGCCCCACGCACAGATCCGAGGCACGCACCCCCCCATGCCCTCTTGGGGTACATGCAGTGACAGAAACCGCCACCCCCACCCCCCTGGACAAGCCGCTCCTGGCTCCATCCCATGCCCCGCCCTGGCTGTGCAGGGCCTGCTGCTGCCCCACCCCCAGCCCCCTCCTTCCTTCACCACCATGGTGGGGGCAGATCAAGGCCCCAGTGGGGAAGGAGGGAGTGGGGCACAGGCAGGAGCAGGGGCTGGGGTGAGAGGGGCCCTGGCCGGGCCAGGTGGTGGGACAAGTGGAGGCCCAGGGGGCATGTGCTCCCCCGATCTGTGTGCAGGGTGGAGGTGGCTGCTGCTGTGCGCTGCACTTTGCTCCCTGCTGCAGTTGCCCCAGGAGCAGCTGATGCCATGTGCCTGCTGCTGCTAGGCTGTGCCGTACCCCCTGCTTGCCTGGCAGCGGAACGCATGTGGTGTCACGCGGCCCTTGGAGCAGCGGGGCTCAAAGTGCAACATGAAGCAGCAACTGCCTCCACCCTGTGCACAGTTCAAGGGAGGGGGGAAGGGAGGGCATGTGCCCCCCGGGCCTCTGCTTGTTCCACCACCTGGCCTGGCTGGGGCCCCACTCACTCTAGCCCCTGCTCCTGCCTGTGCCTCTCTACCTCCTTCACTGCTAGGGCCTCAATCTGCATCCCACCCCCTGCCCCTTCCCCCACAGACTTACTTTTCTTCCTCTACCTATGTGTCCTACCCTGATGCAAATGGCTTCACTCTGTGCCACTCAGTTCTCTGTCTAGCTAAGTTTTCTTCCTCACTTCCTGATTTAAGCTCTTGTGTGGCTGTGCCTTGTTAAACAGCTGCTGCATTCCATCCTGGAGCTGGCTGCATTTCATTGGTGGATGAACAGACTTCTACTATAGACTCTTGGGGTGCGTAACCATAAGCACGCATGTGTGTTGCCCTGGGGACAAACAACAGTGGCACATACTTGTGCTGCTGCTACTTGTCTTTGGGCACACCCTGCACATGCACTGTGGCACATGTCAAATTGCCTTGGGGGGGTAGGGGAGGCTGAGGTTCTAGAGGCCTTACCTGTGGTCCTCGGGGCCCCCAGAGCTGCAGCAGCAGCAATCCAGATGCACGGAGTCTGGCAGGCAGCTGGGGTGTGGCTTTGGCTGACTAGGCTCTAGTTTTGCATCATGAATGCTGTTGCCATGAGTGTTGTGCTGCTTTTGGCACATTTTTTTTTTAGATACTGGGATTTCCTGCTATCTAATTTTGGCCCTGTGTTGCAAATATGCAGTGCAGTGAAAAGATTAACTTGTGCCATGTGCATTTTGCAGTGCCTCAAAGGAAATGAGGTGCTGCAAGCTGCACATTCCCACTCATGGGGATGTGTCCTTGGTGTCCAGTGAAAAATCGATGAATTTTTATTGGTGAATAGTAACTTTGCTGAAAAACAGAGTTTGAGAGCCACTGAAACTAGTTATGGATTTAGGACACATTTGGCAAATAGTTTCACCTGAAAACTGATTTTGGAAAAGTGAAAGCATAATATTATGACTTTCCATTTTGAAATGTATACATTCCTCTTGCTTTTTTTTTAAAGGCTGCCAAAGATTATATGACCCACAAATTAAACTGTACCTTTTTGCCTATGGGGGGTAGGGGAGAGTCAAACAATATTATTTCATTTGATCTAGAACAGCTGCAACAACTGGAACATTTTTTTGTTGCTGTTCTTTCCAATTGGACACCAAACCAAAAACCCCACTACTTGTACCCCTCTGTGTATGGTATGGAATGACTTTAATGGGCACTACTTTTGACTAAAGGCTGGATGATGCCCAGAGTGAGCACCTCCTTTTTGTACTTCATCTACGTTGGCCTGTGCTAAAGAATAGCCTACCTGGGAAGAGCATGGTAGTCATGAGGTCTGGAGACTCCAGCAAGTCAATGATAGCCCGCTGGAAAGTCTTGGTGTAATTGGACTGCAGGTGGCTGCAAAGCAAGAAGAGAGTTAAGACAACATTGACATTAGTGTGATGCATCAGCATCACTGTACATACAGGGGGGCTGGAACTTGTGGTTGTGCCTGCTCTTTTGAGCCTGTGTGTATGCAGATTCTTCTGCCCACCCCTTTGTACATGCTCATAGGGTAGGGCAGCATGGTGGGCTTTGGACTCCAGGGACTAGAAGGCCTTTTTTCTTGAACACACAGTACCCTCATTGACTCCTGCTACAGCTCAGCCATGATGTGGTACAGGTTGGATCAGGTTAGGCACAGAAAGAGAAAGGCTGAAAAGGGCTCCATGACCAAACATCCAAATGGAAGTCCTGGCTCAGTGGTTTCTGGGCTGTCCAGGATTTAGCTTTTATCACCTGGCATACAAACACAAGGACTGCACTACACCTCACACCTTCTCCATGAAGTCACATCTTGCCAGAATTCATAGAAGATGAAGGAGGCCTCACTTGTCAGCTTGTGGGTGGACATGCTGCAGGGACAATAAGGAAAGCACTTTCAGTATGGCTAGTTTTGGGATAAACAGAAATGCACTGCAGAGCCCCTAGGCCTTTGCAATTGATCCACACTAACCCATGGATACATCTTTAGCCTTATTTGGAAAAATCTGCTCCTTGGCAAGGATTTTACAGAGTGGCAATTGTATTTAAATACATAAGCAACTTTCCAAGCAGCCCATGTGACCTACCTGGAAAGTGCAGCACGATCAAGGTGTCTTGATCACAAAAACTTTGTTCTTTTACACCTACTTCTATCCAAGGTACATAATGTGCTTTACAAGTACAGGCAGTCCTCGCACTTACGGCAGGTTATGTTCCTGGAAAAGGCACTGTAAGTCGAAATGACGTAAGTCAAATCTGATTTTCCTATAGAAACAATGTTATAATAAGGGGCTATATTCCTGACCAAAGGCCTGATGCCCAGCTTTTTATAGAAATGACCATAAACACCATATTTAAATCAACTATTTAATCAACTATAAATGATATACACTGATAAATGATATACACTGTACAGTACAAAGCTTTCAAAAGTGCAATGCAGTAACTAATCACATAACATTTTATTTAATCAGAAGGCCATGGGCCGGACACAATTGTTTGATAGAACTGGAAGGGAGGCACCAGGGACCATGTGGGACACTTACAGAAGGTCAGCTCCTCAGTCCTCAAGCGGGGCAGGCAGTGGCTCTTCCCCAAGGTGAGGCGAGGCAAGGTAAGGGCAGGGGCAGGGCTGGGGGCTGGGGGCTGGTGTGGGCTCCTGGGAACTGCTTCATGGGCTCTGTCAGCTCTGGAGAACTGCTCTGCTCCCCCACCCTGACACCACATGCCTCCTCACTCCCCAAGGCAATGCAGTGGTGCAGAGCAGTTCCCCGGAGCTGGTGGAGCCCGCAGAGCAGTTCCCTGCAGCTGGCGGAGCCCGCACCAGCCCCCAGCCCCCGTTCCCACCTCACCATGCCTCTGAGAGTGAGGAGGCACATAGCGTTGGGGCTGGGAAGTGAAGCAGTTTCCTGGCGCCAGCCCCAGCTCCTGTCCCTGTCTTGCTGCCGGGAGCACATGGCCTCGGGGAGGAGCTGCTGCCTGAGCTTGCCTCCGGTAAGTGTCCTGCGCCAGCCCTGGTGCCTCCACTGCACTCATGCTCAGCTTGTTGCCTGTCATGAGTACAAGGATCCGACGCCATAAGTAATGACAGGGGTGTAAATGGTGGACCACCGCAAGTGCGAATTGCCATAAATCAAAACGCCGTAAGTTGAGGACTGCCTGTACTAGGCTTATACTCACTCCTATGCAGAGAACCAGCACAAAGCCCAAGGAGCTCTTAGAACTTTTATTAAGCATTTATAATACTTATCTAGCAGGTGCATAGCACTTCAAATGTTCAAAGCAGAGCACACATAAATTAGCTCATCCTCACTGGGGAGAGAAGGACTTTTGGTCACACAGAGAAACTGAGGTAGAAAGGTAAACTCATTTCTTCAAAGCCAAGTAAAATATAAGCAGCAAAGTCAGGATCAGAGCTGAGGTCCAGGACCCCATGTTCAGTCCTCCAGATCCCCTGAACTTCTGCAGTAAAGAACAAGTGTATGCTTGGTACTATTCCAATATAGGAGAGATGGAGGAGGCAAATCAAAAAGAAACTGAGAGCAAAAGTTCATACTGGGCATGAAATGCCTGAAGGAAAATTTCCCATTTTGATTGTAATGCAATTTATTTCAGTTACAGAGGACAGGAGACCCAGTCCTTGAATCTACGAGAACAGCACAAAACAAAGGAAACAATTACTGCAATAAAAGGAACAAAACAAGCAGTGTTGTCCAGAACAGTCAGTTCAATTAAATTCAAGGCTGCACTGCAGCATATTACAGCTGCTGACACTTGCCATGTGAAAGGTGTTGCAGGGACTCCATATCTCTCCCACCACTCTGCACACCATTTGTCACGTGGAAAGTTTTCTCTCAGAAACTCATGGCCTGAATGGTCAACTCCAGTAAAAAGAATAACATTTTCCCCACTCAAAATGCTATTTTATCTGGTTGAAACAGAAAAGCCCAAATTATGCCTTAAAGTTGAACCAAACTGAGAATCATAGAAAATTAAGGTTGGAAGGATCTCAGGAGGTCATCTAATCCAAACCCCTACTTCAAGCAGGACTATTCCCAACTATATCATACCAGCTAAGGCTTTGTTTATCTGGGTCTTAAAAACCTCCAAGGATGGAGATTCCACAGCCTCCCTTGGAAACCTGTTCCAGGGCTTTATTATCCTCCTTGTGAGAATGCTTTTCCTAATATCTAACCTAAACTTCCCTTGCTGCGACTTGAGACCAGCACTCATTGTTCTGTTATCTGCCACCAGTGAGAAGAGTTTAACTCCATCCTCTTTTGAACCCCTCTTCAGGTACTTGAAGGCTGCTGTTAAATCCCCTCATAGTCTTCTGTTCTCTAGACTATATAAGCCCAGTTCCCTCAGACTCTCCTTCTAAGTCATGTGTCCCAGCCCTCTAACCATTTTTTTTGCCCTTCACTGGACTCTAAGCTGTCTATATCTGTTCTGTACTGGGGAGCCCAAAATTGGATGCAGTACTCCAGATGTGGCCTCACCAGTGCCCAATAGAGGGGAATAATCACTTCCCACCATCTGCTGGAAACATTCCTACTAGTGCAGGCCAGTATGCTGTTAGCCTTCTTGGCAACAAGGACACACTGTTGGATCACATGCAGTTTATTGTCCATTGAAACCCCCAGGTTCAGTGAATTCACTATCACCTGCACCTTGCTCCATCTTACTCCTTCCTCTGACAGACTTTCCTTTTGACTTTAAGGACTGGATTCTGTTCCAGTTAGTCCACACAGGCAACTCATAAATGAAACAGCAACTGTCCTAAGAGCATTTATACACATACTGTTTCATCCTTCTACGTGCTGGAGATCCACCACTTTGGAGTACACCTCCAACATGTTTTAGTTCAAAAGCACGCCACCACCATTTTCTCAGCGCTGAAGCGCATTTCGCCACTTATATGACTGCATGTGTTGCTGCAGCGCTTACATGTGTAAAAACACCCTGGTTCCTACTATTTTCAGTGATCAATGTGCACTTAAACCACTCAGGGTCATTTAAGAACTAGCCATCTTCAGACCTCCACAAACCTGGAAAATATAGCTATTAATCTATAATGTGGGCTGATGAGAGGCAATTGTGAAAGTATTTTGGGTTCTCTTACTTCTCCCTGGTAAAACAAGAAGAATTTATCTAGCTTCTTTTTCAAGGACAAAGATAATCATTTATCAGGAAGGGACTGAAAGTCAAGGCACATGGGCTACTTATACATGTACGCATTCATGTTTTAATTAGAATGAAATTAGATTGAGTCTGCTCTGTGTTCTAATTAAAACACTCTAGCATTTAAAAACAGTGTTGATGATGACGATGAACAGGCATTGCTGCCAGTGTCCACAGTTTCAAAAAGCCTGTTATTTTAGAGGCATCTTCCATATTACAACAACATCTTGACCTCTAAATATATGATTGATCCCAAGCTCAAGACAAGAGATTGCCAACTTATAAACATTAGTGCCAGTCCATGGGATTGCAACATAAGCTCTTTATTATTATGGTTGTTTTTATTATTATTGTCCCTATATTAAGTATGTAGGTAATATCATAGAATTTACCTCCTTCTCAAGAGTATTGTGAAGATGAATTAGTTGATGTGTGAAGGGTATCCTGGACATATGACTTACTGTATAAATACTGTTATTACCTAGAGCAGTTACTTTCTATGGCACAAAAAAATGATCTTTTGCACGTTTCAGATGAGAGGTGCAAAGTGTTGCTCTCAGTAATATTACAGATACTTATTTCACCCATGTAAAATGTAAACCAGGCTGCACTGCTGCTCAGGAGACTTACTGTAAGCAGCTGCTCTGTCCAGCTGTGAACTCTGTGTACGATTTGAGTGCCTGGCGGAATTCATCTAAGCCATTCTTTGTCACTGAGATTTGTCTCTGAGACACCAGGATGTGCTGCTGAGAGAAAGCATATGGTTTGGGGTGAGGCCTCCGACCAGCCTAGACTATCTTAATACAGGGGTTTTCAACCTTTTTTGATCAGTGTACCCCTAGTGGCCAGGCACAGAGATGTGCAACCCCCGGCAGCCAGACATGGAGTGTGGGGTGGGGGGAGTGCACAACTAAACGCGGGGCAGTGGAAGCCACCGTGTGCGAACTTCCCCCACCCCCTGCATCCAGCTGGGCAGGTGGCACCTGCGCAGCAGCATGGGATGGTGTTTGGAGGCACTCCATCCACATCTGCCTGTGCATACCCCCATGGGCCTTCTCAAGTACCTGGTTGACAACCCCTGTCTTAACAGATGTTCACATTAATCCCATTGCTGAAGGAGCTACATTCTGGTAATATAAGGGCAGCGTTCTCTTTCCTTCTCCTGATCCATTACAGCACATGGTGCAGTCAGCTAGTCCCAATGTCCACGGGATTCTGTCTCCTCTCTAAACTAAACAACAGGACTGCAGCCAAGGCTGTGACACCTGAGATGGACCGAGCAGGCTGTATTCACTCATGTTGGTGTGATTTACACTGCCTGTTCCTCAGGGGAGATTTTCCCTTGACAGAGGGCAGGCAGCATTGTTACTTATCCCTCCCACAGCTTTGACCAGTGTAGGAGGCTTCCCTTCATACTTGGAGCCACTAGGAACCTTGTTAACAAAAGCTGCTGAGGCACACGCTGAATTCATACTCCCTGTAGCCATTGGGCCTTATCCTCTTCCTGGTCAGCATGGCCTACTTGGTAGGCTCCATGTTTCACATGCGCCCTCATCCTGGCTCAAGAGAGGGTGTGGCTGCTATGCACCTTGGCCTGGTGGACTTCCCACCTCAGGCACCTGTCCATCAGGGTTTACTCTGCCTTGCTCCTGAAGAAGTGGGCCTGAAGACTGCTACAATGCAGGACTCAGATGCCCAATATCGTTCCCTTCAAGAAACATCCAGTTAGATGGAGCCATGTTCTCCTCATTTAGGGGTCTGCCCTTATGGCCTAGTTTGCCCTTTGTTCTGGTTCCATCCCTGCCAATCACTACTGTGAGATCATGGGACAATGAGTCCAGTTACAGGGCAAAGCCAGGTGGTATCCCCAATAAATGCACAATAAAGGGACTTACAGCATCTCTCCCTTTGCAAGCAACTTCTTCCTTTAGAGGCTCCAGTCTTGGGCTCTGCATTTTATACAAAAGTAATATCATTACTAATGAGAGAGTCTGATCACAAGGGCAAGCAAGCATGGGCTCCCCAGTATTGTCTCCACCAAACCAACTTGCACAATGACAGAACATCAGTTCAGGAGAGGATTCAGACTAGTGGAAGACGGGCTACAACAAGAACTGGGACACATCAGGTGAGCTGTGTAGGGAAAGGCCCACAAAGGGAAAAGACGACACTGTGGGCTTGCATGGAGATCACAGACTTGAAATACGAACAGGTTCTTGAGACAGGACTGAAGTAGATTTGTTGAGAGGAGGTCCGGAACTGGGATAGCAGGGAGTACAGCAGTTTAGGACAGAAATTTATCAACAGCACTGTGCTAAGGGAGACACCTGGAACTAAGATAAGAGGCATGCTACCAATGAGGCCTCAATTACTTGGGGGGGAAGGGCTCTGGGCAGGGCTGAGGTGTTCTAGCATATACAGAACAAGCTACCCCTCTGCCAACTCACCTTGCATTCCAATTTGTTGATGAGCTGCTGTAGCCTGTTAATCTGAGCCATCCATTGGCTGTCAGCTTCTACACAAACACCTAGGAGGCAACAGAGAGATGGCATCATGACCGTTCATATAGCAGTGGCACAGCTTCTTTTACACCTATGCCATCTAAGCATTTTACAGCATTTAGGCTCTAAGGCAGTAGGCTCAATAGCTGCACAAAGGGGTAAGTATTTATTATTCTCCTTTAGTGCTCACAGGACAGATTTATTTGGCATTTATTGGCTATAGAAGGCAAGCAATGCTTTATTCCTTGTCTGTCAAGAGTACATTTTTCATTGTGGCTGCAAATGTCTGCAATGTCTGGATTTCAGTGGAGGTGGGGCTGGAGACCTGTGGATTTCTTGTGGTGTTTTTTATCAATATGATAAGCCTGCTCCTGCTGCCACTGAAATGAATGCCCAGACCCACCCTGACAGCAGCAGGACCAGGCTCCATGTGTACCTCAGCATGTGTTTCTACCTGTGATGGAACTAGGTCCCCTCAGGTGAGGAAACTCACAGGGTTCAAAGTACAGGTTGGTGTTCAGACAAGTTTTCAAAGGGTAAGTGCTGAGCTGAAATATCTCAAGGGTTGCTGGATAGGGAGCACTGTCAGGGAAAGCAAAGACACTGTGAAGTGGTATTGATATGAGGGGCAGGGCTAGGAACTATATGAATAAACTACTGACCAATTGGATATTCAGTGAAACCAGACCCAAACTCTGATCCTTCACCAGAGCAACTCCAATTAAGTGATGGTGGAATGGCCCCCTAAATGCCTGTCCTGGGGAACCTTCCAACTGACTTCTTACAGGAGTAGGATATCACTTGAAATAAGAACCTGTTTTTATTTCTTTCTTTACCTCTCCTTAAATTAATTTTGGATGTTTCCCCATCCATCAAGCTAAGCAAAATCACAGAAAAGACAAAACAAGATTTTGCAAGACTATGACATAAGAAATCCCACCCTGTTGGGAAAGCACCGCCATGTCTTATTGCAATCAGGCTGCTTTCCTTTAAGAGCAGAAAATCTAGCTCATGGAAACAAAAAAGATTTTTCTTCAGCTGTCTGCCCTTGCCGGTACCTGTAGTCAGCATCCCAGAATAGGGATCTGTTGGAGACAGGCAGACATTCTTGTGAGTTCTGCGCCTACATCTTCTTGTGGATCTCAAGCCAACTGAGGTTTCTGATTTCTTCAAATCTTTCCTAAAAAGGAAGAGAAAAAGAAAGAACCCTGGAGGAGAGACAAGTGAGGTGAGGAATGATAAATGTCAATATGTAAATAAATACCGTTTTATGCAAATGTATGTAGATGTATGTAAATGAATGCCAAATACATAAAAGGTTACAGCAAAGAGGAAATTTATAAACAGTTTTCCACATCCACTGTACATAAGACAAGAAGTAATGGGTTTAAATTGCAGCAAGGGAAATTTAATTTAGACATTAGGAAAACTTCCTAAGTGTAAGGCTGAGTAAGCCCTGGAATAGAACATCTGAGGAACTGTGGAATCTCCAGCACTGGAGGTTTTAAGAGTAGGCTAGACAAATATCTGCCAGAATGGGTTAGAGATTGTTAGTCCTGCCTTGGGAGGGACTAGGTGATTTCTTGTGGTCCTCTCCAGCCATGTTTTCTATGAGTCTGTGATTCTAACTCAGGGGTGGGCAAAATACAGGTCACAGGCTGGATCCAGCTTGCCAAGCCATTCTACCTGGCCCATGGGGCCCCTAAAAAATTTAGAAAATGTATATTTATCTGCTCCCGGCTGCCTGTCAAAGATGACAGGAGCTGGGGGCAGTTGGACCCAGGCAAGGACTCACAAAGCCAGCAGGACTCACCAACAAGGCCAGTATTGCCCTGCCCCACCC
>NW_017728922.1:12395129-12444312 GCF_001723895.1 Crocodylus porosus
ATCCTCACACCCCGTCACACACCCCAGCCACCCTCCCCCACACAGCCCCCCACAAAATCCATAGCTACCCACACCCCACATATCCAGACATACCCACATGCTCCCTCATCCCACACTCACCCCTCACATCCTCCCCCACATACCCATACACTAACAGCCCTCCACAAACCTATACCCATGCCTCCCACCCCCCACAATATACAAGAGTAAGACTTTAAGCTATTGTGCAATCACCTCCATGTACACTACACAAACACATGTAAATCAGGACAAAAATATTTTCTGAAATCAAATTAATGTATGTTGTAGATGTTTGATTTTTAGACTATTCTTTGGTATTTTTTTGGTTCTGAGATGGCAAAAACCCTGGCTGACAGGAATTATTCTAGGGGTAAGGGGAGGGACTTTTGGTAGCAAAGGTCAGGGGTTAGATAATGTGATTTCTGGCCTCAAGATGGTGACTAGGGGGCGTGGCACAGCTCTCAACAGCTTGCCAAAACTCGGTAAGTGGCGCTTCACCCAAAATAATTGCCCACCCCTGTTCTAACTCAATCTGGTCCATTAGTTAATGCCATTCTGTGCATGCTCTGTCACTTCTAAGCAAGCAGGGCTGCAGAAACCAGGCACAGAGCTGAGGAAATCCCCACGTTACTGAAATTGAGAGACCAAAAGGCAGGTTGAAAATCTAGAAAAGGCATCTATAAAAGCAGCGCTTTCTGGCCACACAGAAAAAGCTTGAGTCCCAAACACTGCTGTGTGTGTTGCTCGAAGTTCCCCAAAATATTGAGACAGTCTCACTTACTTCTGGGAATGCACTAATTTGTGCATCAATATTCAATAACAGACAAAAAAAAATGGCTTATCTGGCCCACCTCGGCTACCCATGAGTGACTGAATTGATTGGAACTGGTGCTGAGCACTCCCAATGGTATGTGTGCTCAGGCTCTGTCTTACTCCACGCTTGTTTAAGCAAGTAAAGCACCTGAAGGGTTGAAACAGACAGTGGGAGCAGAACTTGGGCTCTTTATTAATAGTCTGTTTGGGGCAGTGTGTGCCCCAGTAAGTGCATTAGCTAACAAGGGATCTAGTTCAGAGATTAGCACATGATGGTGGCAAGTGAATCTCCAAATGCTTCCAGCTTATGATAGTTGCTTTTCATCATTTCCTTTTCTCTCTAGGAACAAGAGTATTTGCTAGTAACCAATGTGTCAAAGCAAGTCACAAAGCTGGATGTGAAGCCCAGGAGAAGCAGAATAGGCAGCACCATGCAGGAACGGGACTTACTCTATCACTCCCTGCAAAAATAGATCTGCAGAGCTGCTGTGTGAATGGCCTATCGGCAGGTTGCAGTGCTGTAGCTGCATTCTTCTGTGAGATCAAGAGCCAAGGCTGTGTTGGGAACAAACTGGAACAGATGGGTCCCAAATGCATTGCACAGGGAAAGCTGGCCACCCCCTTACCATACAATTAGACAGGCTGTACCCCAAGCATATGTGACAGAGATATGTCCTTCTGGAGGAAGCTTATGGAGGGAGTTGTAGTTGAGAAGGCCTACCAGCATGGTCACATACAGTTGTTGATCCCTCAGGTGGCTGCTCCCTTAGCCAGCAGGTCCCTTTGCCCCAGCTATACCAGCGTTACCTCTCTCTCCCAGCCTGCTCTTCAATAGTGTCCGAAGCACACTCCAGCGAGGTTTGTAGGGACTGTAGCTGGCTCATGGTCTCTCGCAGCAGGAAGCGGCTCACAAACTGCTCCATCTTTGAGGACCTTTCATACTCCTGCAAGCAGGACACAGGGAAATATCATCCCTGTGGCCAGAGAAGGGAAGCTTCTCTATGGGGGAACAGCAATGCAACTGGCAACTTCTGTGATAAACACATGGTCATCCCAGCTGTCTAAATCTTAGTAACTTTAGTGGGTCTCAAGTGCATTACTGAGCTGGTGTCCAAGTCCTACACTGCAGAGCAGTAGAGATCCTGTTCCTTTGCAAATCCTACTGTTTCACAGTTTGTAAATTGAGCTGGGCACAGGTATGCGGGGAAGGTACCTAGCTCTTCTGGCCCTGGAGAAAAAAGTGAAACGGGAAAGCTATTTCAGAACTGAAAAATAGTAAGATGCTGGCACACATTTACTTAATGGCATGATGGGATCTGATCTTCAATCCCAACAATTGTACTTCTGGCCATGCCACACGTCTATGACAGGAGGCATGTGGTTGTTGGAATCAGGGTTCTAATTGGGCTACACCAGCAGGGAGATTAGGGCACTTCCGCCCCCTCCCCTCCCTGGTAGTTGCAAACCCACAGGCTCTCCTGCTAGAACCTTTGAAAACTGCATGTGCAGCTGCCCTGCAAGGCATGACAGTCAACCAGCCAGATAACAGGGACCCCCCAGGACTCCTTGTGACTCAGCATTTTCAAGTACTTTCCTGAGAGTGCTGCAGGGTAAGGCAGAGAAGGCTGCTTGGTGTGGGGTTTGCCAAGTTCCCAGAAGACAGAGCTACTTGCAACCCAGTCTCCCAGCAGCTCATTTCTGACACTGGAACCGGGGCTGTCTGGGGCTAACAATCAGGATTGGCATGGACATGCTACATGTTTGACTTACAATACGAATGAGCCCTCATACGAATGAGCCCTCAAGATATTCCACATCTTTGTGGCTGGTTTACCAGTTTATGGCACCATAAGCATACATAGTGCTGTACTATTTATGGGATGATTGACACATTCATTGTACCACAAATGTAATGTGTGCCAAGAGACTTAGATATTTCTCTAGCCCCTTCTACCAGTGACATCAAAATGTTAAGCTTCACAGCAACCCATCTTTTGGAAACCTAAAACCCAAGGATTTCAGTGATACTCAGGGCTTCTGTTCAGTGCAGGAGAAAACTTTAACTTTCAGTGGGTACAAATGTCATCCAGTGCAATCCAGGGTATGAGGAAGCCAATGGCAAAGGGTAGGTGTAAAACAAGGGGAGGGCTAACATTACCTCAGGGATTTAAGGGCAAAATTACCATTGAAAATCAGTGGAACTTCTGCTCCTAACCCTCTTAGGCATTTTTGAAAAGTTCCCCCATAACATCCCCTGTCAATAAGATACAAATGAAAAACAACAGATGCTGCTCTGCATGCAGACTAGAGATCAGTAGGACCCCATTCACCAGTAAAGGTGAGGCCAATTTGTGAGAAGTCTAATGCTGTGTTTGACTCACAAATTCCATCCCCATAAATACTTTACTGGAGCTTGTGTGAGCAGAGCACTTGCATGTTCTTTCTGCACATGGCACTGCAGCCACTATTTCAAATGCAAACTGTGCGCAAAGTGTCTTTATAACAGCTTCCTTTCAAAGAGAACAAGGCAAGTTAAAGTAATGGCTGATTCTACTGCAATCAGAACACAGGTAATAATGAGGCAGCAGGATGCTGTCTCTCACTTTCCTATGCAGCCTGCATATGAAATCAATGATAGACCAATTGTATAAGAGGAGGATACTTTGTCCACACAGACAGTACCCACTGTGAGAACAAACCTATTAAGCTAGCTCTGACTCCTAAATTATGTTATCAATTATCAAGTGTAAAATCCATGTGAAAAAACAATCCATCTGCAGCTGTGCCAACTGGCAATCTCTTTGTCAAGGCTATAAGAGGCACTCCAGGAACTCCTAAGCAAGGTATGGACATGACTGTATTTGCTTGCCACCGCAATTTTGATTTTCCCATCTGATTTCTGGCTGCAGAGTGTGATAGTTTACTTTTATGGCAGTGACTGCCTGAACGGCTCCTAAGGCCAAATCCTCAGGAGTATTTAGACACCCTATTTCTATAAGTGAGACAGGTGGCTTCAGAACTATAATCCAAGAATTACTAGTGGTCTGCAAGGCCAAGGTCCACAGCTCACACTGTGCCTTGCGCTGCTCAATTCAAAATGTGATGAATAAGGGTACATGGGATCTATGATAAATTTTGAAGGCTAACAGAGGTTCCACTGGGTACCTCTATCTGGGCCCCAGCTGTGGCTCATAAAACCCTATATGCTCTGATTCTGTCAGTCTGTAACATACACCTCTACCCTGCCTTCTGCCTGACTTCAGTCTAACATGACTAATGATCATTATCTGCTCTAAGACAAATCAATCTTAAAAGTGTTTCTATATTGTTTAATATACCACCTCATCTTTTTATGGTACTGGTTATCCGAGTGATTCACAGGCACTTGACCCTGTACCAAAGTGGCACTCCTTCAGCCTGACCTTCCCACAGGAAAGACCTCTTAAGCCACAGCAGCCTTATAAGGCAAGGAAGCAGGAAGATATTGTTAAATGAATTCTCTCCTTCCCACTAACCTGCAAAATCTTCCAGTCCCCAGGGAAGTGTGTGCTTGTTCATCAGGGATGAAGGAGCTATTTTGGTCCTGTCCCAGTTACAGCCAAACACATAATCAGTACTGACAGAGTTTCATTATCATGGGTGCTATTAAGAACAGCTGGATGAAGCCAGAGTGGTCCAACCTACTAAAGAGACATGCTAAGATTGATCCCCAAGGATGGGAGAGAGGCTAAATAAGCTCTTCGAAGGCTCTGTGCATGAATATGTCCTTTGCATCTGTTCTTGGCTGCTAGCAGGATGCCAGCATGGTAGGGGCTTGTAAGTCCATGCCAAAGTAAAGATTGTCTGAAATGTCACTGACACTGTGCAAATACAGAGGAAGGCATCTGCGGAATTACAAAAGAGTCTGAAAGGAGGGGAGATCTGGTTTGGAACAAATGTCCAGGGAGTGCTTTAATGGATTCCATGAAATGTCCATGCCATGACACATATCAGTTTCATTGATATTACCCTAAAAGTGGTATCTGTGATTTGATTAGTCTCCTTTTCTAGTTAATGATTGTGCAGCAGTGTGAAGAAGTGACAGAAGCCACAGGACATTTGTGCCATGAGGATTACAGTCTTGCATCATAGCCTTTCAGCTGCTAATACTCCAGCCTGCCTATTCACATTCCAGCAGATAGAGTGGGGCTTATTCCCAAGGTGAGCAAGATCACCCAGACCACTGGGGAGATGTTTGCTCTGGATAGCCAGCCCTTCTCCCTAGCTGAGTGGCCAGTGTTCAGGCAGCTCATGGTGCCTGTGGCCCCATCTTACCAAGTGCCTGCATGCATCACCTTTAGCAAGACAGTGGTGCCATCCCTGTATGAAGCATGCAGGGAGTACTTGAGGGAGGAGCTGCACAAGGCAGGGACACAGGTAGCTTTGCACTTCACCTCCAACATCTGGAGTAGCCGGGGTGAGGCTCACACCTACCTCTCCCTCACAGGGCACTGGTGTGATCAGTCAGGCCGTCAGTGGGCTTTCCTCCAAGCCGAGGTGCTGAATGAGTCCCACATGGCAAGGGAGATCATGGTAGCCATGAACTGCATGGTACAGGGGTGGCTTATTGGGCAGGCCGAGCTCACCTGCAGGTTCATGGTCACTGACAATGGAACAAATATAGTCAAGGCTGTCCATGATGCCAATACTGTTGGCACCTGCTGTGTGGCACACAAGTTCCACCTCATAGTCAGAGATGCCTTGGAGGGGGACAGGGCTACCAGTGAGGGTGCCGCCACCTTTATCACTACGAGCCAGCTGATTACAAAATGCAGGAAGGTGGTGGGCTACTTCCACTGCAGCATCAAGGGGGCAAGATGCTGCAGGACAAACAGGCAGAGCTGAGCATTCTGCAACACAAAATCATGCAGAATGTGGAGACTTGGTGTGGTGCTCAACAGGCTGGTGGAGCAATAGAAGGCCATCCATGAGATGGCCTTGCTTGGAGAGATTGGGATTAGGCATCCCCTGAATGGGATACCATCTCCAAGATTTTGGTGGTCCTCAAGCCCTTCCTCAAGGCCATGGAGACCCTCAGTGCTGGTGATGCCCTCCTTAGCCAGGTGATCCCCATAGTGAGGGAACTGGAGAATCAAATGGAGAAGTTCCAGGGGATCAATGTTCCTGGCTGGGGCAGGCTACAGTCACCCGACATGCAGGCACTGGTGAGGCGGCTGAAGGAGGGCATCAGGAGATGGCTGGATCCCTTGTGTTCCAGTACGGTCCACATGCTGGTGGGCATATGCAACCTGAGGGTGAAGGGGAGCATGTGCACTGGCAGCACCAAAACCCTTGATCACTGGATGCAGGTGCTAGTCAATAAAGTCAGGGTGGCAGAAGGGCAGAGGCGAGGGGTTGTGGAAGAGAGGGATCCACTTTCCCATGCCAGCACTCCCAGCACCAGCACCACCACCGGCACGAGCACCAGCCAGTCTCCTTCATGCCAGCCACTGCCAATGTGGGCCAAGGGCCTGGCTTCAATGCTGGGCTCCAAATGCACCTGACCCCAGCCTTGGGCAGGTAGCACCAACGGGTTCAGTGGCTACTTATCTCACCGAGGATGTGGAGCCACTGGACTGCGACTCCTTGGCCTACCAGGCAAGCTGCAGCCAGATGTGGCAGAATCTGGCCACAGTTGCCCAGCAACACCTGTCCTGTCCACCAACCAGTGTTCCAAGCTAGAGGGTATTCAGCATTGCTGGGGATGTTGTGACACCCCACCACACCTCCTTGGATCCTGGTTTGGTGGAGCAGCTGGTGTTCTTGAAAGTGAACCTCCTGCTGCTGGGGTTTTCCAGGCTGTACCTGCAGATAAACTGAGTGCCGCTCTCCTCACTCCATCTGCACCTATTTCCTTTTTTCATTTTTTTTAAAAACCAGTTAATGCCCCACTCTTAGTTGGAGGGAGCACTCACTGCATCACTAGCCAGCAGGGGAAGAACATGTCCCTGCTGAGCTTGCTCCCCTGCCAGGATGAACTTGGAGGTATGGGCTGGGGCTATGGGGAAGGAGGAGACCCCAGGTCCCAGGAATGACCACTAAAACTGCACCATACCAGGGTAGGTAGGCCTAGTGGCACTGCTGGTGGCAAAGCACCCCATAAATGCCAGGACCAATGATTTTCTGGTGAAAGGCGGGTAGGAGGTGCCACCTGAAGTGCCCCCTGACTTCTGAATAAGATTTTCATACCCATTTTACTTTACACAAAGAAAAGACTCAGAGTCCCTATCTATGAGACCAGTGGGCCAGGCAACCTCAGTGATACCTCACCCCATTGTAAGGTCATATCTACATCCACTAGTAACATCACAAAAGCTCCTCGGTGTCTGGCTCAGGAGAGACAGTCCCAGCTGTCTCAGAAGGACTAAGCAGCAGCATTCCCCATCACATCTCAAGAAACAGGGGAAATCTCAGAAGCAGTCACAAGATGGGAAATTACAACTCCCGAAAGAAAGTTAAAACAATAAACCAAAATAAAAAGGAGAAGTGCCCAGATCAGGAGAAGGACAAGGAGAAATGGCGACATGTTATCTACCTCAAAAAGAACAAGTCCACAGTAAGTATCAGTCACTTATCAGTCACCCCAGCTTCTACTTAACGCATACAACATGCATACAACTTCATACTCTGCACTGCCATCTGGCATGCTTAGTCCCTCATCCCACACAACATACCCATTCACGATCCACATTAATTCCACACTACACAACTACCACATATAGGCACGCACTAAGCCATCCTTTCCTGACGCTGTATCACAACCTTCAGTCTCTCCACTGAGTTACAATAAATAGGTTGAAGTCAGTGTTCACACTAAAGGAGACAGAGGGTCTGTTGCTCCACTGACCAGAATAACCTGGTTTTAAAATTTCAATAATCAGGCATGGGCTAACATCTTTTTTTAAGGTACAAACTTTTCCTGAACTGGGGATGCTTTCTTTTACAGGCAAGGATGGATTAAGCCTGGGGGTAGAACAAGTGCCTTTAGCTTTGATGGTGTTCAAGAGGGCTGTGTGGAGCTTCGGGTGGTGATTTGATTCAGAGGAGATTTGGCCTGATTCAGTGGCCGAATCTCTGAATCCAAATAGAATCAGGGGACCAACTAAAAGGTCTGAATCGATTCAAAGCTCTCTGAATCTTCAGAAAAGACTTGGAGAGCTTTAATGATTCGGATAGTCCCTGGTGGCTGCAGCAGGGAGCTGGACCCAGACTCAGAGCTGGTAAGTGGGGGGAGGGGAGGGGCTGGTGGATGTGGGAGGGGACCGTGGGGGGGACCCCTGACAGCCTTAATCCCCTTCCTGCTCCCCCAGCCCCCACTCACTCTCCCAACCCTCATGGAGAGAGGCCCCCATGCAGCATGGGGCAGTGAGGGGCAGCAGGGATTGCTCCCTGCCTCACAGCACCTGGTGAGTTGGGGCTTTTTTCCCCCAAGTGCTGGGAGCTGGGGCAGCCATTGCCAGGCTGGGAGAGTGGGTGGGGGATGGAGCCTGGGTGATTCGGAGATTCAGCAGCAGCTGAATCTCTGAATCAGATTTGACTAAATCAAATTGGGACAGTGATTCAAATCACTGAATCGAATCACTGTCCCCCGAATCGGCCAATTCTGAAGCAAATACTAGCCAGTTCACACAGGCCTAGTGTTCAGTGTTTAGAATGTTGATGATGCCAATAAACAATTAATTGATGTTTTAATGCATGACCTTTGTATAAGTATAATCTGAGCACCTGGGCCAGGTACCCTCTCTCTCACATTCTCTGAGAAGCAGGAAACAAAAACCTTGGACAGGGGAATTGGAGAGGTTTACATGAAAAACTAGGAAAAGTCCCCAAAGACTATCACCACTTTGCCTCACACATAGGCTTCGAATTTTCCACCACGTACATGTGAAATCCCTGATCTTAGGTTCACTGCAGAGACATCAGTGATTCTACTAAGTAGCTCAAGTGCAGATTCTCAGCTATTGGGGAGCACCTGGCCTCGGATGATGAGTAGGAGGGGGCAGCATGAAGCAGCAGCACACAGTGGTGAGGCAGAAAGGTTTCCTTGTTCTTTTTATTTTACAGGTCAAAGTGGTGTTGCTGCCTCCTCTTGGGAAGCTGACTCATGGCCCCAAGACACTCTCCCTGATTGTCCCTCCTGGAAGCAATGTTAACATCTTCAAAAGATCAGAGCCAGGAAGCTATAGAGGAGAGCTGGCAAGGTCATCACCCCAGACCCTTTCATCAGCACAACAGGGAGCTGGAGATGGTGAAATCCAGAAGATGAGGAGGGTCCTGACCTTATTTTTTCTGGTGGAGGTAGAGAAAGCAGAGGATGGAGATTCCTTGTGTCCCAAAAATGGGGTGAAGTTCTGGTACACTGTACATCATGAATCTGCAAGTGGACAGCTGTAATGTTTATCATTTGAGGCCAACTGCTGTCAACACTGCAACAGGGCAGTGGAAAACAAGGAAGTCCTTGAACGATGGAAAATAAACCAACTTGAGCATCTCAAATGACTTCAGCCTGTGCTTAGTATGTTGCTGGGAGAGGGGAAAAAACAAGAAATGTCAGATCCTAGGCTTGGTTCTTAGATGCAGGGACTTCCTACAGGTTACATAGGTCTGTACACTGCATGGTCTTGTCTTCCCAGATGGTGGAGGATAGAAGAAGGGACAGGTTTCTTGAAGAATAAGTACTGCAGAACTGGCCCAGGAGGCACAGCTAATTCCTTGCCCTCATGGGGTGGTTCAGAGAGATGAATCAATCTGAGTGACAGTGGCAAAGGAAAAAGCAGGAACAGCTGCCAAAGGCTTGGCAAAATTTCCCATTGTATAGGAAGGAGGCAGGAGCCTCCCCTCATCCAACTGATAGCCAAAAGCCTTTGGGATCTTAGTTTTTTTGTTGGAGTGGAAGGCACAGGACCAGTTACTTCCTTCAGCAAATTCCTGTCTTTCTGGGGAGTGCTGACTTGCAGACTGGCCTGTTCTGTATTAGATGCCTTATACTGCTGCTAACAAGGGGGAATGGAGCCAAGAAAATGCTGGCATCTCCTCACAACAATGGACTGGAGACTGGTTGGAGATCAGAAGAAGCTACAGAAATATATATAGCAAGAGAACAGGTTTAATGTCCCTATGTTCTGAGTCACAAAAAAGCTGTTGAACCATTTCACCTTGGTTCTTATTAGAAACTCATACTCACAACTGCTTCCTACTGTTTAACAAACTAGCCTCTGCCTTCTCACCTTGTCAATCTGTGTTGCTTGCCATGCTCTGGACTGGAGTTACATTCATTTGGCCCATGCAGTCATTGCATGAATGTAGAGACTCAGACCCAGCAGAAAACACTTGCTGTACAAAGTTAAGGAATTGTGAATGTTGCCATTCTCTTTTCACCAATGTTGTGGATCACAAACTTTTATTTTCAGGAAACAGAGATCGACAACATGGTTTTCAGTTAATAAAACTGCCAAAACCAAACAGCCCAAATCAGGGAGAAACATCTGGCCTGACAACCTGGCAATGCAAAAAAAGGCATAAAGAGGACTAGAAAGTGAACAGTTGATGACAAAGCAGGTAAAATGTGTTTATTTTTCATATGAGATCTTGGTGCGAACTTCAAACTGAGAACAGAACTCTAGGGTTGGGAAGACACATGAGCAGAAACTGAAGTAAAAACAGTATAAATTGCAGGAAATGCCATCAACTTCCCCACTGCTCTGACATTTGCCCTCAAACTGAACTATTCATTTATTGCTAATAGCACTTTCAGCCAAAATAACAGCAGGCCTGGCTATAATGGGTTTTGTTCCTGCAGTAACATTTGTTCTGTGCAGATAACTCTTCATGGTTCAAATCCTTTTTCAGGGAAAGACTCTGTTACATGTTGTACTCCACTACGGTAAAGCTGATCACCCCTAACACCTGCTGAGGCCATCAGGAGATGAGATGAGAGCATGTGGCATCTTGCAAGATTCAGGTCTAAATTTTTATGCACACAAAACTTAAGGACTCAGAAAAGACTGAAGAATTTGGTCCTACACACCATCCCCACTCCCCCCAGGGCTGAATTCCAAATAGAATTTTAAATGAATACCATCAAGTAGTAGGCTACTGGAATTAAGCTGTGTGTTACTTAATGAAAGACCCAGAATCTCATAGAAAAGACATAAGACAGCTAGGTAAGAGTAATGGTGTAAAACACAGTTTGCCCAACACAACTTACTATCTTAACATTCATCTCTGGTTCCTCTATCTGCCCTATGCAGTATTGCTGTAAACTTCTAAAATTCTAAAATTTGGGGCCTCCACTACAGAAAGGATGTTGATAAATTGGAGAGTGAGTACAGCAGAGGGCAACAAAAATGGTTCAGAGGCTGAGGGAAATAGGCTTATTTAGTCTAGAGAAGAGAAGAATGAGAGTGGATTTAATAGCAGCCTTCAAGTACCTGAAGGAGGGTTTAAAAGAGGATGGAGGTAAACTGTTCTCCATGGTGGCAGATGACAGAACAAGGACCAATGGTTTCAAGTTGCAGTAGGTGAAGTTTAGGTTAGATATTAGGAAGAATTTTCTCATTAGGAAAGTAGTAAAACACTGGAATAGGTTACCCAGAGAGTCTGTGGACTCTCTATCCTTGAAGGTTTTTAAGACCTGGCTGGACAAAGTCTTGGCTGGGATGATCTAGTTGGTAATGGTCCTGCTTTGAGCAGGGGGTTAGACTAGATGACCTCCTGAGGTCCCTTCCAACCCTAATTTTCAATGATTCTATCATTCTATCCTCCTAAACAGCTGCTATGTTTCACCACATAGTATTGCAGTTTAGTGTTTGTGTGAATCAATTCCTATCAATAAATACAGTTATAAGTAGAATTAAACCTTAATCATGCTGTTGGATATAACTATTACCCTTCATTTATGGGAGAAGTAAGACATTTTTGTGATATTTTTAATTGGACTAACACTAGATTTTTTTATGTTTTATTGGACAAACAAAAGTACCCTTGTGCCTAGAAGTTTCCCTAACATCTTTCCAACTATATAGTTGGTCCAGTAAAAGATATTACCAGAAAATCTTGCCTCTCTCATCTTTCCTACAACACCATAGCAACAAGAACACTCCAATACTACTTTTCATTTATGGCAGCCGTAAAGAAACAGTCTTTTATGAAGTGACATTAAGCTCCCAACCAAAACAAAGTTGGCTCAAGAACAAAAACTGGCTGGAGGAAAGTCTTTCTGGCAGAGAGCTTTGATGGAAAGGGTGTGTGTGTGTTTAAAAGAGAGAGAGAGAGACAGAGAGACTGGGAAGTGAACAGGAATGTAAAGACAGAGATAATAGAGGGGTAGAAGTAGTGGTGGCATGCCAGCACTACCTCACAGTAGCAATGAGCTACATCCCTGTAGCTGGTCACTACAGCAACATTGTATCTCATGTAGACATGCCCCACTTCTTTAGGTGAGATGTAACAGCTATTTAACAGAGCACAGCAACATGACAGAACTAAGTGCTGGAATCTGCCCAGGGATCAGTATTACTGTATCTTCCCTTGGGGACAGTGCTTCTCAGTTGTGATGACAATGAGAAGCAGAGAATTGGTATGACACTGAATGCTAACTCATGTTACAGATTCCAAAACCTGTGCTGCCCCAACCTGTATGTGGTGCTCTATGAGGCAACATGAGCCAACAATTCAGTTCCAGAACTTCCAGGAGAACTTCCCCAGGCGGCTCCCACCACCAGCAGTCTTAGACTATAAAGAGAACCTCAAATTCTGTCCTATCACAACCCCAAGAGGACCTTGGAGTCAAAGAGAAGTGAAGATAAATACTTGAAAATCACCAGGTGAAGGAATTCAGGCACCCATGAATCCCTCCTATCAGTGATGCTACTGGATTATTGGCTTGTATGGGGCTACAGTGCGGGGTGCACCTTGCCTCTGTTCTGGGAACATGAGCAACACAGAATACGCATTTCTTCAGGTCATCAGAGATACACATATTTGTTTTTGATTTTTAAAAGACTGTGACCATTTCTCTTAGCCACATTGTGGTTAGGTCTACATCATTCCTTGAAGGATAGGGGAAATAGTACAGGAGCAACAGGTCAAAAAAGGAAGAAAGGCAGTACATAGTAGGAGAACATTGGGTTCAAACATATTATTATGTTAAATAATTTAAGGGATTGTGACATCGCTGTCCCGCTATTTGCTGTTTCTGACTATTTATATCCTATTCAGTGCATACACTAGGCCACTGGGAGACTTACAGAGGATTCATGGGACGAGAGATTTTTTGGCATGAAACTCCACATATCTATCTCTGTCATGTCTGATTCAGAAAGTACAGTTCAGTGCCTCACCTATTGTCTAGTTAAGACGGGGGCATGGATGAGGGCATGCTGGCTGAAGTGCAACTCAGACTAGACTGAGAAGGATGAGGGTAGGTTGGGGAAAGCTGCTAAAGGATATAGCAGAGATAATATCAGCCCCATTGACTTGTTGCTGCATCTGCCATTAGTTACTAATATTCACAACTGAGGGGGGATTTTAACCCTACTGACAGTAATATCACAGCAGTGACCCCACCAGTTTTTTACCATCTACATTTGGCTAGGGGGGAAGTGGCCTTCCCTTCCAGATGCAGACCTTCTTACTGCTTCCCACTGTTACCTCAGCCCTCTTTTATGCATATATTATAATATTGTCTTTAATTACATGGTCACCTAATATTTTTTCTATGGGACCCTGGCCTGCCTCATTTTGCACAGAGGATGGACAGGGTTCACCAAATGAGCACAAGTGTTCAGTATTTTGCTTTCTCCTCATTGCTCTATGTGTCTCAACCCAGGACTTATTTACTCTCACAGTACATTGCTCTGAAAACAGAATTTTCTTGTAGGATTTTCTTTGGCAGTCATTATAGACTGAGGAACATTGGACTAGAAGCGACTTGGTAGGGTGCTTGAAGGCTTAGCCCCTCCTCTTGCAGGCAAGTATGTCATATGGTTGTATTCATATATACATATCATTCTTCATCTGAAAACAACTCATATGCAACCCAATGCTCCTACTGGAAGACTGTTCCAGAACCTCACTTTTCTCATGGTTAGGAACCTTCTTCTTTCTAGCCTACATCAATTTATGGCCAGTGTACATCTATTTATTCTTGTGCCAACACTGTACTTTAGTTTAAATCACTCTTGTCCTATTTATACCTCATTCATCCACAGAATATGTACAGCAGTTGGGGGGATACATCTGTGTCCTGTTATAAACTGCATTGTATTTTATGAACACTCTGCATTTGTAATAGTCCGTATGAATTAAATCGTCCATTAAATGGCAGAAAACAGACAATGCCTGTGGAGCTGAAACAAGGCCATCATTTCTGAATAGCCTTAATCTGAAGGAACAATGGGGGTTAGTAGTTAAATCATTAATTTTAATGACCATTCCCTAACAATCCTAAACAGGGGCTGGAAAATGGAAAACCCTGGCATAAGAAAAGAAGGAGGTGTCAGACTACCTTTAAAAATGATATGCTGCTAAGTGGAAGCCCAGACCACTGTAATGTGAAGAAGGGCACTTTTTTCCTGAGAACATGTTCAACATTTCTTCCAGCTATATAATTGGTCTGATAAGTGGTATCACCAAAAAGTCCTTGCCTCTCAGGAGGAGAAAAAGATACTGGGCACTTGTACATGAGACACTTTATTGTGCAGTAGACTAATTTACTACTCAGTAAAACATCACAGTCTACACATGCACAGCATTTACTGTGCAGTAAATTAGTCTACTGTGCAGTTGGCTACTACCTGTACATACACATAGATTAATTACATAGTAGCAACTGTGCAGTAGTGCACATGCAGACAGCTGACTAGGAGCAATTTGTCCCTGTCAGTCCAGGCAGCATGGGGTGGGCGAACTGTACCCTGTCCCAGGCAGCTGCCTCCCAGCCCCATGAACTGATCAGCAGATCAGGGCATGGGGCTGGGAAACTGTCCCCTTTCCAACTAGGGTGCCCAGACTATGGAACAAGCTCCTCCCAGAGGTGGTACAATCATCTACTCTAGAGGTCTTCAAGAGAAGACTGGATGGTCACCTGACCCCAGATGTCTTTCCCGGTCATGCAGAGGCCTGGACCTGATGATCCTTCAGGGTCCCTTCCAGCCTTATGATTCTATGATTCCCCAGCAGCTTTTTCCAAGCCCCACATCCCAGTTGGCCGCAGCTGGTAAACAGCTGCTGGGGGAAGGGGCAGTTTCCCAGCCCTGCACCCCAATCTGCTGATTGGTGAGTGCAGCTGGGAAACAGGTCCCCTTGCCACCCCTAATCCCCCAAGCCCAGGCCTGACCCGAGTGCCCTCTGCCAGCCAGGGACTGGCACCTAGAAGAGCCTGGACTCCCTCTGGCTGCTGCAGCAGGGCACAGGAGGGCAGAATAGCTCTATACTGAATTGCTTCCATCAGGAGCAAATTTGCTTCTGACAGGCACACGTGTAGACACGCTCTAGGGGAAAGCTTACTGTGAAGTATTTTGCTGTGCAGTAAGCTTACAGTGCATTAAAAGTATGTGCAGATGCACCTGCAGTGGAGGCAGGGAGGGTTTATATTCTCCCCAGAACGTTCAGGAGAGGTGAAGGCTCAAAGGGTGCAGGGGTGGGGGGACCTGGGAAGGGGGGTCAGGTTCAGGTTTGATGTGGTTCTCACTCTTCTGTGTCATCTAACAGTAAAGAACATGTGTTTAAGAAATCCCTTTGTAAAGACTATGGGCTCCCTAGTTTATCTATCATGTGGCCCATGAAGAGTTAAATTATATTTCAGACTGCCCATGAGGATGAAATTCTGGGGGAACATGCACAAACTACTGCAGAGATTAGGAAGGAGAGATCAAGTCTGGTCTCAGGGTTTACAGCAACTGGACTGAAGGGTTGTATTTTGTAAGCAAGGGGGCCAGAGTGGGAATCTATGCCCTAGGACTGTGTGAGAGGCCAAAGCTGAAGAAAGTATCTGGATAGTGCTTATAAAAGCAGATGGGATCCAAACACTGGGACCATTACAGCAGACTAGTGACCCCTCAGAATGGGAAATTCAGCTACAGCTGTACTGTAATTCTGTCTTGGGTAGTAAATGAGGTAGAGGTAGTGTGGGGAAAAAACAGAATATGAGCATGTAATTAAAGGTATATCAAAATGCAAGGACCACAAGGGAACTGAATTCATCTTGTAATCGATAATGTTCATGCTGACATTTCCTAACTTTAAGTATTTTATTTTTCATTTATTAAGGTGTCAAAGCATGCATGTTTCTAATGTAAATTCCTAGATTTTAAAAAAGAAAAGTAAAAACCAGAAAATTACACCATGTGGCATCAAATATAGTCCTGATTTATCTGAAGGCTTGAAAACTTTAGATCCACCACATAAACCGCTATTACTTGAGCTAAGTAATTGGTGGCAATAGTAGGTTATCACTTTCTTTATGCATAAAGGAAGTAGTTAGTCACATTAGTCTGATATCAGGCAAAAGGGAGGGCAGGGTGGCACCTTAGAGACTAACTCATTAAAAACTTCATACGCTTCTGTAGGTGATAGCCTACTTTGTCTGATGTTACCCTGCCCTCCCTTCTGCCTTTCTTCCTAGACTAACCTTCATAGATAGGAGGCCAATGGGTTTTACAAATATATTTGCTGTCCACATTCCCAGTCCCAGTTCACACCTCCCCAGCTTTTAAAGCTTCTTTTCCCAACATGATCCAGCTCTTGGTCACTCTGCACATGAACCGACAGCTTCATCCTTCCCTTGCAGAGACATTATCTCTGTTCAGGCAGTCTGCCCAACCCAAGCTTGGCTTAGTTATGCTCAGAGCACATTTATAGAATTGACCCTGGTGGCAAAAATGCAATGGATGGTCTGTCTTGAGAATCTCATTTCTAGTGTTGTGTGGCACCAGTGGAATGTCACAATACTGACACATAAACAGACCCATGCTAGGAAAGCCAACGGTACCTTGCAGGACTAATTCATGCTGATGGTAGCTCTACTGTAGGTGTGTCTACATGTTAATTAATGCATTTCAGGTACTAAATTTAAAGCACATTAAATGTAGTACCTCCATTGTAAGATACTAGAAAAGGGCACATTAGCCTATTTTAATGTATGTTAGCAAAGGTGAACAGGGGTTTTTTTTAGATGCTTTAATGCTCATTAAAATAGGTTAACATGCATTCAAACGTATGTGTAGACATGCCCAGAATAACCTAATTATTGCCACCAAAGGAACCTGAGTCTTGGTCACTGCTTCTCAGCTGCCACAGTAGGTTAACAATGCCTTTTTATTTAATTGTTAACATGATTAGACACTTGTCTCTAGATAATCTTTTGTTTCATTGCAGAGCGAGTCAGCTTTTTTATTGCTTTCCATCTCTCTAATCACTGACTAGTAATTTTGCCCATTCTGAAGTCACATGTGGGTAAAATTCAGATGCTTTGGTGATACAGGTAATGCTATGGGAAAGACTGCCATCGTGATAGACAATGGTAGTGGCTTTACTCGGGCAGGCTTTGCTGGAGAGGACAAGCCCAAGTCAGTCCTGAAGACAATAGCTGTAGCTCCCAGCTGCCCAGCTGTGATGTGGCAGACTCCATGGCATCGCACCACCACTGGCTGTGAGATGGAAACTGCTGCAGCATCTGGAAGCCACCCACTCAAGCATGGCATTGTTATTGACTGGGAAGCCATGGAGAACCTATGGAGCCATCTCTTCTTCTGTGGGCTGAGAGTCCCTCCTGAAGATCACCCCGTGATCATGACTGACTCTCCCTCCTGTCCTACCACCAACCGGGAAAAGATGGCAGAGGTGCTTTTTGAGGCCTTTAGCACCCCAGCTTTGTATGTGGCTAACACAGGGCTTCTTTCCCTCTGCTCACATGGCAGGGTCACAGGCCTTGCTGTGGAAGCTGGGGCTGGGGTGTCTCACAGCACTTCTATCTGTGCTGGGCAAACCTGCAGGGATGCCACCTATCGTTTAGATGTGGCTGGGTTCTTCCTTTCCAAACACATGCACAACCTGCTGCTAAAGAGCTCCAATGACCCACAGGTCCTCAATGCCTTGGAGAAGAAGACAGTAACCCAGATGAAGAAGCAGTGCTGCTATGTGTCTATGGACTATGAAAGAGACCTCCAAGATGAAGTGCAGCAGCATCCTATCAGCTGCAAGACGCCTGATGGCCACTGGATAACCTTGACTAAGGAACGGTTCTGTTGTCCAGAGCCACTTTTTCAGCCAAAGCTGCTGGACCAAAATTCTCCAGGTCTTCATCTCCTGGCCTTCCAGAGCCTCCAGAAGATGCCGGATGAGTACAAGGGGGACATGCTCGGTAACATTGTGTTATCAGGGGGCTCGTCAATGTTCCCAGGCTTCCAAGACAGGATGTGCTCTGAGCTGGAGATGTTGTTCCATGGCAGAGGTTACCAGATTAAAATTTTGGCAAACCCAGAAAGAAGTCTGGCAGCCTGGGCTGGAGGATCCATGGTAGCTTCACACAAATCTTTCCAGCACAGGTGGATGACAAAGAGCGAGTACCAGGAACATGGGGCAGAGCATGTGCACAAGAAATTCAATTAGTCAAACCAGGGATAAGTTGCCTGCTAGCTTGAAACTGTTTATTTCTTTTTATTAAAATAAAGTCCAGGCAGGAATGCAAAATTCTTGGTAACAGAGAAGAGCAGTGCATTTAGTATCTCAATTCTTGTTCTCTCCACTGGAGTGGAATAAGCCTGCAGTTATCTGAATGCTAATTAGCCTTCTGTTTAAAAAAATAAAAACTTCATATTTCTTTGGTTTCTATTTTAAAGCTACTTTTGACACTAACTGGGCCAAAATAATTAAATTATATTTAATTCCAACCTTTGATTATTTTAGTGCAAGTGTGTATAGTTTGAAATAAGCATGTCCCCATGCAAACATCTGCACAAAAATATCCAGTTCAAACTAATGTTATTAATTGTGTCCCATTTCATATTCAGACAACCCCTAAAATTCTAAGTTACTATCTTTCAAGGCTGGAGATAGTACATACACAGAATAGGATGTGTTCTTGCAACTTCATCATAACAAAGTCCTGTCAGGAAATGTCCTTAACTGTATTGGAAATGTTCTGAAAGTCACTAGAAAGGAGACTTAATCCTATAGCTACTAGATGAAGCCCCCTTCTAGCATACTTTGGAACTCTACTGGATGCAGTGGGTTGGATCTCAGGGGACCTTCATGGAGAGGCATGAGAAGAACGGGTTAGGAGAAAACTTGCCACGGGGTCTTTCTCCTTGTACTGCCATTTCAATTTGGCTAATACAGACATTAGTAACTCCTGATTTCAACTTAGAATCCACTAAACAGTGGTACTGGGCACTGGATTCCAAGTTGAAGAGGCCAGTTCTCCAAAACCTCTCCTTTTCTTTGGCAGTTTGCTATAAAATCCAGCACAAGTTACAAGTCTTTCTGAATTCTGAACATCTTTTTTTAAAGTGTCCTAATTCAGGAACCCCTTGTACACATCAAATCTGGTAGGAAAACTGCATCTGGGACCAAAACCCAACCTGTCAGTATGGAGTCTCCTGAAACCTTTTGTTCTTATAGTTCAGCAGCTTGGAGCAATTATGGAGCATCCTGGGCCCCATTTGCTGCCATCATAATTTCTCTCAGGTTAGTGGATGTTAGCAGAGAAGCTAACCATCATTTTCCAACCTTAGCCACAGAGTAGTTGTTCTCTAGGACAGTAATACTCTGAGACTGGGCAATGTTATCACTAAGGAGGAAGCTGGGATTTTGTGTGGTTCTTTTTTTTTTTACTGATATATCTTCCTGGAGGGGAAAGCATGCAGCAAAATTTTGTCTCTCACTAACAGCCTACTGATGGCTTTGAACTTAATTCAGATCTGCCAAGTGAAATCCAGTCTGGGCAAAGCTATATCACTTTGGGTATCTTAATTCCACTCCAATTCTTCACATTCCTCTCTTCAGTGCCTAGGAAGAACATCTAAGGGCAAGTGTCAGGGTCACTGGCTATGGGACCTCATGGCTACCCAGTCACTGCCATGCTTCTTGTAATGTTCCAATGTAGTGACATCACAATATGCCCTTGGTGGCTGATACAGCAGCCACAGAAAGGGCAGCAAGGAGCTGATTTCCTAAGAAGGGCAAGGCAGCAGCATTATCCTGATCATATTCCAAGGAAGTAAAGCGACTACCTTGAGGAAACCCCAGAATAAGGGTTTATTTCTAAAGAAACAGTCAGAATTTCCAAACAGCAGTGGAAGGAAAAGACCGTGGAGGAGGAGAACATTTGATTAATGCACTGTAATACCAGCAATAATTTTGTAAGTAGTAGCTGTGGATGCATTGTAATTAACGGGGCAGGGCCACTCTTATTCATTCTTACCACTTGTTGTTACTTACATATAGGCTTGACAGAATTTGTTTTTTAATTTTTAAAAATTTTCATAACTAAAAATCAATAGTTATTTTTAAGCATTCATTTTGCTTTTTATCAATATTAATTTTTAGGGGAATGCAGGGAGCCCTGGCTGCACTGCCTGCTTACAGTTCCATCGGCAGTGGCTCAGGCAACCGCTGCAGGACCTGGGTGCCATGCTAGTTAGGCTGTACTGGGGGCATGGGGGCAAGGCTATTGGCAGCTGGGACCTCAGTGCTGCCAACCATGGCTCTGCAGGTGTTTGGCCCATGTGTCTGTATGCATCTGCACTTGCATGTGTGTCTCTTTCCAGGGACACTTGGCTGTGAGTGTAGCCACTGCTGGAGCAGCCCCTGAGTGGGTGAGGCCCTTCTGCTGCCTCCTGCTAGCACAGGTGGATTAATGCACATGCCAGCGGGGCCCCTGCCAACCAGAGGCCCCGCTTGCTTGTTGTTCTTTGCTCATCACCAAGGAAGTGAAAGCCACAGTTTTAAGCCTTATGCCATTTTTGTCTCCTTGCTGATGGGCAGCAGGGCTGCTGGGGCCCCTCAGCCAATAAGCAGCGGGAAGAACCCAGCATTCATTCCTGCCTGTGGCAGGGGGCAGGCTAGATGATCTGTGCAGGTCCCTCCTGATCCTAGCTGCTATGAAACTATGAAGACAAAATATGGTGCCAAACTTAAAACCATGGCTTTTGCTTCCTGGCTGAGGAGCAAACTGCAAGCATGGCCCCTCCAAGCGCAGCCCAGCCCAACCAATCAGCGGCAGGGGGAATGCAAGGGAACCTGCAAAATTAAGAGTGCAGTTGCATACATGGCAGTCACTGCCCTGCAGGTAGGTCTGTGAGGGGGAAAAAGCATCGGGGCGGGGAGGCAGATTGAGGCCCCCACGATGAGAGAGTGAGTGGGGCAGGGGCAGACACTGCCCAGCCAGGATGGTAAACAGAACCCTGGGGCTGGGAGCAGGATGGAGTCACAGGTGGCTCGTCCAGGGGGCATGGGGGGTAGGGAGAGGAGGCACAGGCGGTGGGGGAGGTGGCTTCCCACTGCTGCATGCACCCCTGGGGGAGGCATGGGGGGGCATGTGCCGCCCCCTTGATTTGTGCATGGGGCAAGGGTGGACTACCTGCTGTGGGCTTGGGGCCTAGGGCTGTGCTGGGCTCTTCCCAGTGTGGGGGCTGGGTTGGGGCTGCGCTCAGAGTGGGCAGGGGTGGGGTAGGCTTAGCTGCACAGGGTGGGCAGTGGTGGTGCTGGAAGGGGTGGCTATGGGGGTACTATGGGGAATTTTGGGGTGGGTATATCTGCCCCTCAAGCCCCCCCCCCGAGCCCCTAGCCCTCCCACAGTGCCACCACTGCTCACGGCACTCCACAGGACTCCTGAGGAAAAGGCAGCAGACCAGAGTGCCCTGAGCAGGGATGGCGCTTATGGAGGGCTTGGTTGGGGCTATAGACACCCCAAAATTCCTCACAGCTCCCCCATAGCCATCCCTCCCAATGCTGCAATCACCCACCCTGCACAACTGAGCCTGCCCCAAGTGCAGCTCCAGCCCAACCCCTCCCCCCACATACACACACACTGGGAACAGGCTGGGACATCCCAAGCCCACAGCAGGCAGGTTCCCCTCACCCTGCACAAAAATCCAGGGGGGGGCACATGCCTCCCATGCTTTTGCTGGAGGTGTGCACAGTGGCAGGGAGCCGCCCCCCACCTCCCTGTGCCCCCTTTCCCTACTCTCCCCGTGCACCCTGGATGAGCTGCCCGCAACTCCATCCCGCTCCCAGCCCTGGGGTCCCATTCACTGCCTTGACTAGACAGCACTTGCCTCTGCCTCTGCCTGCCCCGCCCCCACCACACCCCTTCCCTCTCCCCATGCCTCTTTCCCCCACAGACTTCCTGGCAGGGCACTGCTCTCCAAGCTGCCCATCTGCATTCTTGGCTGTGTGCACGGGGCATTTACTGGTGACATTAATTGGCTACACTGGCCAAAAAAGCAGATAGTCGATAAATTTTCCTTTTATCAGTGCCAATCCGATATGCAACCTATATATCAGTGCACCTCTAGAGGGGGCCCCTAATTTAGTGTTTCCCCAATAAATTTTAATCTGCCTCTACCTCCCAGTAAGCCCCTGCTGTAGTGGACAGGTTTCCCCTGCATGCTCATTCAGGGCCTGGCTCATCCTCTGCTGGCCTGGAGAAGTGCCAGAGGGGCAGCCCTGGGCCCCTTTGTTTCCTCCAACCCCATAGGGCTGGCTGGGAGCCAGGGCTTTCTCTGCTGCTGGGGCACAGCCCTGGCCTCTGTCCACCCCCTGCTTCATGTAGATCTTGCAGTGAGGACCTCAGTCATAGTACCACTTGTCCTGGATTTCCTAACTGGCATCCTAGATGCTTTTTGCTTACCTCCTCTTTCAATGATTACCAGTGGAAATATTTTCCATCAGTCTGTGAGTATCAGACAAAATCAACACTAATCAATAAAATTCGAATTTTGACAAGCCTTCTTATATAGAATCATCATTTTGCAGGACAAGGGGCTAGATTTACAATGAAGATGTCTGTAACTTGGCAGCAGCATGCCCCAGAGTGATGTTCCCAAGCACATCCTGCCTGCGTGCTTCAAAGCTGGAAATGCCACTAGCAAGCCCACTCTGGAATCATCCTCACAGGCCATTCTTAAACATGTCAGAGATGGAGAACAGTCACAGTGATAGGTCTCAGAGAAGCCTCAGAGGTGCATTTCTGGGTTTGGAGTATATGAGCAGGAATGGGTAGGTAGGGCATGTTTAGAGATGCCCCAGCTGGGCAACACTGCTGTTGAGAAGAGACATATGTAAAGAGACTTTAGCAGGACTTAAGTGCTTAATGGATGCTTTTGTTGAAAAAGTCTAAAGTGTAGATCTTCAGAACACCTGCTTGTCTAACCCTAGCACTGCAAGTTCCTAAATTCCCTTGAAAGCTAAATACTTGACATTAAAATTACCTAATGCGAAATATTTTGTCTTTAAATGTGTCTACTAGTACCCTAGTCTTGACAGGGCTGAACAGCTCAACACCTGTCTCACATATAAGCTAGCTTTATATGTAAGACTCATCAACAAAGTAAGAGCTTCTCTGCCCATCCCATTCATTAGGTGTTCCTAAAGCACAAATGTGGTGCCTCCTTTTATGGCACTGTGTAGTGACAAGTTCCCCACAAGTCATCTTTTCAGGAGGACCACTCCTTTGTTTCTGGGAAAAAGAGCTTCAACACCTAACTCTAAAAGAGTTAGGGGTCTGAGCCCTGAGTGGAGGGAGATGCCTACACAAAATGGTTTTTGGTACCTTCACCATGATTTAAGTGGACTTTGGGGGATAAATCCAAATTGCAATCCTCAAATCCCTGCTCAACAGCCTTCTAACCTTTGAAGCACAAACAAATTTAAGGTAAGATTGTACCTTAAAATTAGGCCAGGTTAAAATCACTTAAAACTTGAATGATCACATATTAAGGATTGTTAACAAGGGCTAAGTGACCTTTAGGCATTTTTAAAAGTGACACCACTTGGGCAAGGATTATCTTTGAGCTGTGCTATCAAGCTTGAACTTACTTAAGTTCTGTGTGTTCACCTGAACCCTGCAGGGGTTGGATATGGGTGTGCAGGGGCAACATAGGCTGTGGGGAGCTTGGGAGCAGGAGGGGGAGGGGAAGAGGAACCCTCCCTCCCCACCCCCGGGGTTGATGCCTCTGCCACTGCTTACAGGTTGATTGGGTTGGCAGATCCATGGGTGGAGATGCTGATCAGGGAGTTGAAGGAGTAACTGGGAGTTGATTGGATAGCAGGGTGAATTGGGAACCAGATGAGGTGATCCAAATGATGCAGGGGGCCCCTGGCCTATACTGCAGCTAAGGATCCAGTGAGCAGAGCAGGCATGGAACACAGACTCGCAGCCCCTAGCCATGACCCTGCTTGCCAGCCCTCTAGTGGTAGGACTAAGAAGTGCACAGTACAGTGGCTATTAACCCCAATGTGTGACTGATCATTAGCACTTGATAACCTTAACACAAACTAATATTTCTTGGAATTATTACCTGCTAACTCTAATGTTTAATCTTAACCTTAATCTTATCATTTCCTATTGGCTAGCTCTAGGCATGTCTCTTCTTAGCATGCAAGATATTTTGGATTACCCTTCTAAGGCACCTCCCTCTCCTCACACTCTGTCCCAGGTCACTTAACTCTGGGGTTGCAATTTCACTTTGGAACCAGATGCCTGCAAGTTAGGCACTGCATCATTGGTACTTTGTGTGTAGGCACCAAAGTGTTTTATTTCATCTAGCCTCAATCCCAAGGAGGGGTTGGGTTTATGATTTATACCTGTCCTCAGCAGTTCCTACTGGCTGCCTTTAGCAGCTCCCCATTCTCTGTGCTTCTTTTATAGGTCCCACGTTTAGGTACCTAACTTTTTCCACGTTATGAGGAGACCTAGAGGATAATATGGATGTTGGAAACTCCTCAATGCATCTAAAATTTAGGCGGGGGGCAATGCTCAGAGTTGTGACACCCAAATTCCCTCTGGGATTCTAGTCCTCAGTCCATGAACCAAGGCTCTTACAAACATCAACAAAAGATATTAATATGTTAATGAGAAAGGAGAAGAAAATACACATAACATTCAGACAGTTGACATCTCATAGACACATAACATATTACTGCATACACACTCATGCTGTCACAGGGAAATCACCCCAAATATTCATTTGTCATTGGAGAAAAATCATATCTCCCATTTGCTTTGGGAGCTTACCACTGGCCTCTTGAGTATAGCCTACTTCTGGGGCTTCTACCTGCCCTGCCTTCAGGCCAGCACTCTGAGGTTATAGAAATTTTTTTTCAACTTTCCAGGCCAGTACTGAATACACCCAATCAGGAAACCAACCCCCCAGGACTGTGCCATCTCCCAGTCACAGCTACAGTCCAGAGATGGGAAATTCCCACCTGGCAGATGATCCAGGCTTACCACCAGATCCACTCTCACACCCATGGGGGGCAGAAAGAGAAGACAAGGAGAAGGAAAAGGAAAAGCAGAGCTGTTACAACATAAGGAAGACCCTGAGCTCCATCTTGCTGTTAGGGGTTATGGTCTTTGAACTGGATGAAGGCTGTTTCCTGGACAGCCTAATAGGGGAGCCTCCTCTCTGGTACATACTGTACTCCCTGCTACTTGGAAAGGATCTCCCTGTCGAGTGTCAGAGACAGAAACACTATCACCACTAATGGGGTTCTGTGGGGCCAAACCAGAAGGAAGATGAACACTTCAGATGCATGACTGTGATTTGAAGAGCATTTATTATTTAGAAACTTACCTCTACAAGAAATATAATCTATGCTGTTTTTTCTGGAAAGACCTTCAATACACCTACATTATACATATGTCCACCCAATAAACTGTTATTAATCAGTTTGGCCTTTCCCTGTGAAATTATTTCAAGACCAGGAGACAAGAAACACGCTGGGATCAGAAAGACCACCTTTAGGAAGGAGGTTGTTATCATATATGGCTCTTCCCACATGACATTCAACATTTGCAATGCACAAGTTTCCTCAAAACAATACATTTTTAAATGCATATGAAATGCCTTTGCAACATCAGGCAAAGCTAAATTCTATTTGTTCATGCAAAGCATTTTTGTATAGGACACTGGCATTTGTATGAGGCTTCTTTACATGGGTATGCATATCTGTCCTATACTCATGTACATGGCCTCTGCTATCCAAAACAAGTCCCTGTAGAACCCTACACATGCATCACAGCTTGATTTTAAGACAATGTAAGGATGTTGTGTACACAAAATGCACACCCAGTTTTGCCTAATTTGCATAAGGAATGCATAAGCAAATAGAGTAAGTTTCACCTTCCCATGGCTAATTAGACACATGCACTGGAAATTACCTGCTTTCTGCATTTGATCACTTGGTAAGGTAACTTCTGGGCAAGCACATGTCTCAACATTGTCAGTCAGTGGCCTCATGATGTCAAGATATTCAGTGGAGAAGGGCAGACAAAAATGTGCTTTCAAGGAGCAGTTCAAAGAAGGCCTTCACAGTGATTTGAAGAGTTTTCTTTACGCTAATTTACTGAACTGCGCAAATATTTTTTCTATAACAGTCCTTCAGAGGTGCAAAAAAATCCTATCACATCCCTGCCCCCTCCAGGCAGCTTTTCCTGAGGAGACTCTGCATCCTCATCAGTGAGATTTTTCTAATCTATCTCCTTTTTTTTATTAACCTTTATGCCTCTATAATATACCCACTAGACTTCACGTGAGTCCTGAAAGGTCACAGCCCCTCAGGGCTGGCTGACATCCCCAGGGATGAAGCTAAGAATCGTCGTATCTTATGTGAGCAGATTCTGACACTTCAGTGCTCCCAAAGCCTGCATTAGCTTTGTTAGAGCCAGTGTTTGTGGCCAGACTAAGTGGTTACATATTAATTCCCTGGCTTTTTATTCTCTGCTCTCTCTTCTCCCCTCCTCCGCTCTAACACATTTTTCCATTTCTATAATTTCCTATACCCTCTCCACCTCTTTGCTCCATCTTTTCCTCTCTTCTTCTTTGTCTGCACTGTCCGTCTTCTCTGCTCCCTCCCCTTAATGTCCCTCTTATTGCCTCCATCTGTGGTTCTCCTTTTCCCTTTTGTTCCTTCTCACTCCTCAAAACCCTTCCGTTCCCCTTGTTTTTTCTTGGGCCCCTCTGCTCAATCCCATGCTCTGCTCACTCCAGTCAGAAATCTTTTAATAGCTTTTCCCATCTGCACCCTACTTGGTACAGGGCATTGCATATAAGGCTGCTTGCACTGGGCAGCACCTACTTTAGTGGGGCTGCTCACCAAAGTATGTGTTATTTAAAACGAGCAAGGACTTACAGAATGGAGCCCAAGTGATATCTCCATGGTAACATCAGGTTGGGAGACACCAGTTCTGCCCCATGAGCAGCTGGGGTATGCTCCTGGGAGAAATAGGGAAACTAGTGGATACAGAGTATCTTTTGCTTTCCCCATCTGCCCTTGCATTCCCCTGTTCCTTCTGAGCCTCAATTTAAATTACAGCCAGAACTCCCAGTGTTCAAATACCACTTAATCAGAACGAGGAAGGAAACGAAGCATCAAGAGACAGTTAGCCCATTCATGTCTCTGGCTTCCCACTCGGATGTGAACTCCAGGTCGTTCAGATGAGAGGGGAAATGAATCACAGAAAATATCAGAAGCCTGTCAGATTTCACGCCCCCCAATGGGCCCTGTGAATTTGCTCTTCAATGAGCCTGTGTCCAAAATAGAGTCCAATGATGTTATCAGTATTATTAAGGTTGAATGCTTCCAATTCCTATTGTGTCTCCTCTTGATATGGGGAAAAGCTGAAGATCTTCAATGTCACAAGTCTTAAAGGAAACACTTGAATATAACTCTTTCAATGATTCCATTTCCAACAGTATCAGACAAACAACTGCCCAAGGAGGAGAGCACAGGTGTGATGTGTACTGGGAACTCAGTCTTTCTTCAGTCTAATACTGGAGTGCCTGCTTGGCCCCAGCCAGTGTGACGATAAGCTCTGATGGAATCTCTAGCTTGACTTTTAAATCCATTGCCAAGTCTGTGCATGGTTCACATAATAGGCCAGTAGGTTTAGGAACTTTATCACAGGCTAATGGTCTCCCCAGGTTGGCAACCAAAGGCTAGGAGGCAACACAAATATAGTTCGGTCTTCAGCTCTGCCACTGACTTCCTATAAAATCTTGGGCCCCTTTCTGTACTGTGTCTGTGGATTATAATACAGAAATGCTACTCAAAGGGTACATGTGCCCCTGACTGCACAGTTGGTACTGTGTAGTCATTTAGTACTGCTTTAGCTGCTGGTACTGCACAGTTCCAGCAGTGCATGGGTTGTTTCCAACCCTACACTGCCGTAGCTCATTGCTATAGCATTGTAGTGTCTCATGTAGGCACACCCAAAGTGAATGAAGGGTCCACCCAAGCCAAATGATGCATTGGACCAACACGGTTTAGGCATGGGAGTTTCTGCAGCTATCACCACACAAGAGAGCTATGTGGCCAGCATCATGCCTAGGCACCTTGGATTCCCCATCCTGAATGACCAGGTGCCCATTCGCAGCTGGGTTGCCAGGGGATGCCTTTGGTACGAGCCTAGGCTCCTATGTCTGAAGCTAGAGAAGAATTCTATGCCACTACACCCCAACACTCAGTGTGACTAAGGCTTGTATAAATCAGGCCCGCCATAGTGTTTTACTCTCTTATACAAGGACTCCACTGGGTTAATTCAAGGGCAATTATCACCTTCCAGTTGGCATTATGTTCTCTTTTCCAGCGCTGCCTCCTGCTCTCCTCCTCTGTTCTGGTTGAAGAGCAGCTGCTGTCACAAGGCAAGAGTGAGGTATAAGGAGGATTACCTAGTCTCCTCACATTGCTACAGCTGCTCCCCACTCAGAATGAACGTACAGCCTTCCACAGCCCTTTTGCAGTTACCAATGCTCCCTGGCACCACTTGCTGAAGGGAAAAGCAGGAGCTCTTTTGCCAACTGAGCCCTTGCTTCTTACTGATACTCCACATAAAGGACAAAAATGACCCTTCTGTAGAAGGTAGCACAAAGCTCATGCCCCATTTAAGACCTACCTGAACCTTGTGGCAGCTGTAAACTGTACTGAGGTCTGAAAATGGAGTTTCCTTAAGGTTTGGTCACATGAGGGTGACATAAAGCCAACTCTGCAGTTCACATGCTCTTGTATTTTGATCTTGGCCCCACTGATCATCCTCAACATATAGAGAAAGTGTAATTCACATATAGGCAGTTGTACATAGCCTCATCAAAAGATTCCCTCCCTCCTTGCAGCTTGCCATATAGATATAAAAGTGTCGCAAAGCTTTGCTTTGCAACAGCTAGTATTACGACTACAACTACTGGCATTCAATATTTAGAGTAGATAATAGATGCAGCTTGTATATGACAGTCTAGACACCATCTGTCACAGAAGTGAAGAAGGCTTTATGATTTAACTGCTTAATTGAGTATGGCTGTCCAAATTTCCCAAGCAGTCCTGACTATACAGAGCAGGAAATATTTCTGCCCAGAGACAAAAACCCACAATAACACGGGCATTAACTGAGGCCAACTCATAGTTTTGTAAGTTCTGAACTAGTAGTATCCGCAGAGATACTTCCATCTCAAACCTGAGGGATAGGTGTAACAGCTTCTCTGTTGTATTTAAGCTACCTTCTTACTTCCCAAGTCATTGGGAGACCATTTAGTCAGGCCAGCACTACTGTAGGTGTAATTTTGTCTATGCCTCAAGTGAAACTCATTATTTATCTGATATTCTGAGAAACTGTGTCACTGGAAAGCAACCATGGATGTGGAAGGACAAGAGGATACAAACTACACCTCTTACATCCACACAACAAAAACCTACAGAACAAGCAGACCTGTTATCACCAAAAAGCTTAGTCTTCATGAACTTATCACAGCTGTGAAACCTGTACGTTTTGATAAACAAAAGGCCTTTAAGGTGGGTAAGGTTCACTGGTTGCTAACCAGCAGGGGCGACATGTAGGAGATGCAAACAGGTGCACGTGCACCCCGAGTGTGGTGGTACATCCCCTACAAAAAGGCGTGTCGACACACGCCACTCGCCATTCCTCTTCCCCCCCACTGTCTGCAGGCAGTCAGTGATCCTTGCTGGCCACTGCTGCTGCTGTTGGCAGCATCTGCAGGTGGTCTCTGCCCCCTGGTTGGTGCTCGTCACTCTGTCCCCACCACCACCAGCACCGGCGATGTCTAAGGGAGCTCCCCACTTATTCATGCGGCACTCTTGCTGCTGTTGTGCCCCCCTAGCCTTCAGTGTCATTCATGCCAACTAGCGTCTTCCCATGCGTCTGCAGATAAGCCAGAAACATGAAAAGTGAATGCAAAACCACAGTGATCTCTCTCAGTACTAGAGGTTTTTGAATTTGAAGTCCCAGGGCAGGGTTCCAAGTAAGCAACCATCTACCTGCAAGCTAAAGTCAGGGAGAGAGTCTTCAGTGGGAGTAATATAGCACAGCAGCAGATACATGGTACCTAGCATCATTCTAAGGCAGAGGCAGGCAAAATATGGTCTGCAGCTGAATCCGGCTAGGCCTTTCTATCCAGCTTGCTGGATCCCGAAAAAATTTAGAAAACATTTATCTGCTCCTGGCTGCCTGTCAAAGATGATAGAAGCCAGGGGAAGTAGGACTTGGGGGCAGCCAGCAGCAGGAGGCAGGAGCTCAGCTCCATCCACTCCCAGCCATTTCCTTGCTTCCTGTCCCCACCGTGCTCCAGCATGGCTCCCAGCTACGTGGCTCCCAGCTGCAAAGCCTTGCTGGGGAGCACAGGGCCATACTAGTATGGGTGTGTGTGTGCACATGAGCAGACAGAGGCAGAGAGTGTGTGTGTAGGCAAGGGCAGAGTGTGTGTGTGTGTATGTGTGTTTGTCTTTGTAGGGTGAGTCCCACATGCATACCACACCATACTCATGCACCCATATACCCCCTTGCAATGCCATACTTGCAGATCCACACCCCCTCACAAACCCCAGCCACCCTCCCCCCCACACAGCCCCATGAATGACGAGTGCCTCATAAGGCTGGGAGGCATGGCAGCCACCTGCAGGCGGCAGCGGTGGTGTCAGTGGGAAGGGCGGGATGAGCAGGGACTGCCTGCAGACAGCTGCGGCGGTGCTGGTGGCGAGGTGGGGGTGGTGAGCAGCAGGCAGTGACCGCCCACAGCTGCCATCCGCACTTGCGGTGGCAGCAAGCGGGGACTGCCCACAGCTGCCAGCGGCCGCATTGTCAGCGAGGGGGTGTGGCAACTGCTTGCATAAGCCAGCAGCAGCTTCAGCAGCAGCCAATTTTGGGAGGGGCACATGCCTACCTGCGCCCCCCCTACACGTCACATTTACACAGGCCCCCACAAACCCCATACCCATCCACGCTCCACATATCCACACACGTTCCCTCACCCCACATACCTACACACCCACAGCCCCCCACAAATCTATACTTCCCCACAATATACAAACATAAGACTTCATTTTAAGCTATTTTGCAATTACTTCTATGTACACTACACAAACGCATGTAAACAAGGAAAAAAATATTTTTTGAAATCAAATTAATGAATGTTTTATATGTTCACTTTTTAGAATATAATTTGGTATTTTATAAGTCTTCCTCACAAACTCCTGGCCAAAGCTGTTGCAGAAGGTGCTATTAGACATCCCAGGAGAGTAGGCTGGCTGGCTGTTCCAGACACGGGGGTAATATGCACTGCTATACAAATATAAATTGCAATAGTGTCAACTTGTTATGTGTCCAGCCTTGATGCATGTCCATGGCACCAGAGGCATTTGGATACACAATTCCCATTCAATTTAATCCAAAACCTTTAGGGGGCTTTGAAAACCTTTGGCATAGTTTTAGTAACATGCTATGTCTTCTCTTTTTTCTTGCACTGAATACATCTGCTTATGAGATGGGGTGACAGTAATAGAGAAGGAGAGGGGGCTCAGTTTCCTCTCTTGTATTGACAGAGAAGTGTACCCTGGCTGGAGTAAGCAGAGCTCCTCAACAGCTACCACACTAGGATGCACAGTGCTACCTTTTCTCTCTCTTAGCTGGCGTGGCGAGAGCTCCCCCTGCTGCTGCAATCTCCTTTTACCCCAGTAATAAGAAAATCAAAATAAAGAATTCATTCTTGCCAAGTCCTACAGCACTAGTTTGAGGGAAATACCCCTGGGTTTGAGATTTCTGGAGTGGCTCCATCTGTGCACTAAATTCTTCGCTCTAGCTGAGGCTTTTTACACTAAAATAACCAGCAACATTCTTTTGTATTTGCTTAACTCCCACAAACTCAGACATGCTCTTCTATTTACCGCAAAAGCCGTCCGGAACAAATTACACACAGGCCCTCTCTAGGACCATCTGAGGAAGAAAGGTAGAGAATACTAATTTACTGGCTCCCAATTGGAGCCTATTGGAAAGGATACATTATTCATCTTCTGTATTGTTGGGAACAGTCTGTTTTGTTTCAGGGATGGAATTGCTCCAGAATCCAAATGTCTTTGCCCCCCTATCTTCATGGAGAGCTTTTCAAATAGCAAGCAGCCTTTACAACACTTTACAACCGTATGGTCCTGCTTAATGAGATGCATTCTCTTCTCTTCCACTGCCTACTGAGACTCCTGCTGGGGCAGGCCCACAGCCCCTGCAGCCTCAGCCTATTAATGCTTCTCCTGCATAAGAACTGAATGTTTCTCTCCAACAGCGACCTTCTCTCTAAAATAACACGGCCTTCTACAGTATCACAGCTGCAAACCAACTTACCTTCCTTTCAATTTTCAGATCTGGTTTAATTGGTGACTTCTGTGTCTCTGGAGGACAAGTGAACAAAAATGCCAGGGGTACCCAAGGCTTGAAAAGTATGGAAGGCAGGTGTTCTGGGAGCTCCTGTGATGAATATGATGGCTGCAGGACTGGCTTCCACCAGGGTGTGAGGATAAATTGACAGCACTGAGCTTTCCATAGGGATTCTGAGAAGGGTGATTGGTTATGTTTGATAAAGTTAAGGGGAACTGGCACTGCAACCTTCTGGGTTTTATTCTGGTCTCCTTCATATCAGTTTTATAACACTTGTAACTCCAATGTCAGTAGAGTTACTCCTGGTTTACACTAGTTTTGGTGGAGAATGATGCCTACACTCTCCAAGAGACAATGAGGCAGTTATACCATTTCACTACCATCCTCACATGTGTTTTGGTGTGTTAGCAGCTGATCCTTAGGGCTTCCATCCTCTCAGATCTTAATAAGGGCATCTCTTACATATTTCAGTCACCATCACTCTTTGGTAGCTACATCATTTGTATTCCCTGGAGTGCATTGAATTGTTAAGGTCCTTGTCTTCCTGGCTAGGGACAGACATTTAAAAGTCTGAATCGACTCAATCTTTGCAGGTTAGTTTAACTTGGTTAGGCTGAACTGATTTGAAACTGGACAGACATTCCCTCTGGACTGAGGAAATTCAGGCACATTTCTACAGTGACTCAGGCTAGAAGTGGGGGCACTAGAACACCCCTCCCTCCCCTTCTGCAGGGAGCTGAACTGGGAGGGGAGAGGGTAGCCAGGCCCCGGCAGGACTCTCTCATTACAGAGGTCTGCCTGCATGGTCCCAGGCTTTTCCCCACTGGCTGCTCAAAGGGTGGGAGTGTTGCCAGCCCCAGCCCCAAGTTAGCACTTTGAGGCACTGGGGGGTGTGTGCAGTGCATGCATCTGTTGATGATATGGAGCGTCCAAACAACCCTAGGCAGTCACTGTTCTGTCTGCCTGCCCCAGTGAAATTGGAGACGCACACACACGCACACCTCTCAGCGTTAGCTAGCATACCACATGCCTAGGGTCTGTGGGCCTGAGGTCTGTGCTGTGGGAGATGGGAGGGAGGAAGGAGGGGATTTCCTGCTTGAGCAGAGAAGTGTGGAGGTAGAGTAGGGGGAAGTCAGGCAGATCCTGCTGTGTCTGCAGTCTCTGCTGGAGCCTTATACAGTATTAGCTAGCATATCACATGCTGGCTATGGTCCATGCTGTGACAGAGAGGAGGAAGGGCTTGCTGCTTAATCAGTGAGTGGTGAGGGGGCAGGAGGAGGGGGGCATGGGAAAGCCAGCAGACCCTGCTGTGCCTGCAAGTCTTTTCAGGAGCTCTGGCCAGGGAGCAGAGGGGAGGAGCCAGCTTTGCTCTGATGCAGAGAGTCCTGCCCAGCGCACAGAGCATGCTGGGATGCTGGGGGACTTAGATTTAACTTGAACCAGCAAGGGGCCTGGGACAGACATTGCACAAACTGATGTGACCCAAATCAGTTAAGTCTAATACTACATTCAACCAGGTTTATCTTAAACCAGTTTCAGCCATTGTCAAACTGGTCTATGTGCACTGAACATCTGTTCTGTTACAGATTTAAACCAGCTTCTGATCACTTAATTGGTTCATGTGTAATGTTTATTCCTAGCCCCTGTGCCTCTGCGGTACCCACACTCTGCAAAATCTATAATGAATGACAGCATCTTAAAATAGATTTTCACACTGGAGAAGGGGGCTTATATTGCTTCTGCAAAGCTTTGCTGGAAAGAAGGCACCTTCCTGAGGAGCTGCAGAAGTTCAAACAAGGGCAGCTCCCTTTTGCTGAGGTAAGTCATTCTATGGCATGATGACCCCCACCACAAAGCCAGTCAGAGACTTTATGGCCACCAGAGCATCTATTTTCCCCTCATCTGATCTCCTGAGGTTGGCTGGATTGAGATTCTTCTCCTCTTCTCCAGCTGAGCCCAAGACCATTCATACTCCCCACCTCAAAGACTCCTAAGGAAACCTCAAAGACCCCTAAGGAAATCTTCCACCCACACACACATAAAATAATTTTACCATGGGAGACCGATGCCCCTCAGGTCTGGTGGGGGGCACCAGTTTGCCAACAGGGGTCCCCAAGCAGCCGATCGCTGAGCCAGCATCGAAACCGGAAGTGCACTTCTGGTTTCGCGGCTGGCGCTCCCAGGGCATGCACAACCTATCTCAAGGGGTGCACATGCACCTGTGTGCACCCCCTACATGTCGCCAATGAACTTCACCAAGCTAACGTGAAGTTAAGGGTCAGAAACGTTGTAGTTCCTAACATGCACTGCCTTCAGAAAACATAAGAGTTAAAAGGAGAAACACCATGCATTAGAAAGCCATGAAACTGTTTTAAGATTCAATTTACAAAATGTTTCAAAAAATGGGAATTTGCAAATTTGCACTTTGACCTTGCTTGTGACAGGATTACTTGTAGAAATGAAAAAATTTGAACTTCCTTATTCATCCATAATTAACAATGCCATTTTATAAGAGACCCCACAAACTAGGGTGGCTTATATTTACTGGTGCAGAGTTTCTGCTATTTAGTGGTCATATACAGCAGAAAAAAAAGAATGCTACTACTACCCCTTGGGACAAAAAGTATACCAAAGACAGTCACTCCTCACTAGTGCCGAGTGAAATTTCAGTCCAAACGACAGATTCTAGTCAACTGGAACACTGAGCAAATTTGTGTCAAATTTGTTGAACTGATCCTGCCAAAAAAACCCCAACCCAACTAAAAAACACTTAAAAACAATAAAACATTTGTGAAAAAATATTGTTATTTTTCATTTTGGAAACACATTTCATTATGAAATGTACTTCAATTTAAAATAAAAAATATGGACCAAAATTGGGTTTAATACAATACTTTGACTTGAAATATTTTTTCAATTTTTTTATCTCAGTGAACAAATAAAAATAATTAGTCTCAAGTCTACCTGATTTTGTTTTCCATTTTTTCACTCAGCAGTTGAAGTGAAAAATCAACTATTCCTGCAGTTCTATTCCTCACTCTTCATTCTGGGAGAAATGATGGGCAGCAGCAGATTTATTTTCAGGTATGGTAGCAAACCATCCAAACCAATCAGGAAATAAATTCTTAATAAAACCATGTCTCACCAAGTGAGCAACATGTGTTGCTCAAAGGCAAGATTCCCTGGGGAGAAGGAAATAATTGAGCAAGAATCAGAGAAGGATTAGTCCTTTATTTGTTGCAGAGATGCACCTACAGCTCCACTGGCACTTGTGGATAAACATCACAAGTGCTCTCCAGTCTTATGCTCTGAGGCATAAGCGATCACAAGCTGGAGCCAGGAGGGAGGTCAGAAAGAAATATCTCCCTAAGACATACTGCAGAACTGATCATACACATTGTAGGAAACTGTCAGTTGCATCTGAAGCACTTGACAGAGGGGTTGTTAGAGACAGCAAAGCAGAGGTAAGGGGCCATTGATATACGTCAGTTCCCATGTTCCTTCACTCTTGAGACTGGTAATGCCACAGAGGGAAATATCAATAGATATGTGGAACATATCCTGCACAACCTAAGAAATACCCATGGTAATGGTGCTGAGGGGAACAGGTGTGAATGACAAAGATTCCACTCATCCAGGGAAGGTTAGCACAAGTTCCTGAGACTCAGAGAAACCCCTGCTTGCCATGCCAACTGCCAGACATGAGTTAACAATTACTTTAAAAAAAACAACAGAAACACCTAGGTATGTCCATGATGTGCATGTGTAACTGCAGGATATTTATCACTGAGGACTCTGTTTCCTTACCTCCTCTCTTCCTTGTTTCTGTTTATGACTCGCTCAATGTGTCAGGTCTGAATATGGATTGTAAACTCTTTGCAACAAAAAGCCAGAGGGCAGATTCTGCTCTAAATTGTACTAGAGTAATTTTAAAGTAATGTTACCTAAACCACTCATGTTGACTCCAGATTTGCAAAAAAGTAACTGCCCCGAGCTGGAAATTCAGGTAAGAAGGGGTTGGGGAGCAGGCAGGAAGGTGGAAAAAGTGGCAATGGGGTGGGGGGAGTGGAAGCGAGCGGGCATGCAGGAGTGCGGGGCCCATGCCTGTGTCCCAGGAACAGCACTGGCAGGGCCCAGAGTGGGACAGCAGGAGCACGGGACGTGGGCTGGCAAGGGTCTATGGAGCTGGGCTACACTGCACCAGCAGGGAGAGAGGGGAGCTGGCCCCGCTCCATAAACCCCAGCCAGCTGGGACCCTACACTCCTGCCGCCTGTTCTGGGCCCTGCTGGTGCTGGCCCTGGGGCACTGGCATAGGTCCTGTGCTCCCGCCCAGCTGCTGCTAGCTGCCGCATGCCTGCTCTCTCCCAGTCCCCATGTCCCAGCCCCGCAGCACAGGCAGGGACAACCACAAGCAGACCTGACCCCACATGCCCCGCACTTGCCCATCTGGGCTGAGCAGCAGTGGCAGCGGGGAGCAAGTTGCTTGTCAGCCCTGGGAAAAGGCGGCCTCTCCCACTCCCACTGCCAGTCCTCCCTGCAGCAGCCTCCCAGAGCTCACATGGGGCTGTCCTGCCTCTCCGCCATGTCTCCACTGCCTGTGGGGCATCGGTGGCAACAGAGAATGGGCACAGGCAGTCCTGCCTGGGCTCCAAGCAGCTGTTGCAGTGAGTACTGGCAGTGGGAGGGGGATTGGCCACTTTCCCCCCACCCCAGCAGCAGTTTGTGCCCTGCCGCTGCTTCGGCTCAGTCCATCGGGCGAGTGCACAGCTGCTGTGGGGCCCAGGATGGCAGTGATGAACAAGCTGCAGCTGAGCACGGGGGAAAAGTACCCCCCCCAACTCCCGCTGCCGCTGGGCAGTGTGCCAGAGCCTGCTCCATGCTAGGCTCTGCTGCGGCTCCTTTGCTGCCCATTCTGTGCTGTGCAGCACAGCAGCAGTGGCTGTGTGGAGCAGCCGCACTGGGCAGCACAGAGCCGGTGGCAAAGGAGCCTCAGAAAAGCCTAGCGTGGTGTGGACTCCCCCAGCAAACACTGCCCAGCGGTGGTGAGGAGGAGGGGGCGCTTTCACCCACCCTAGCAGCAGTTCATGCCCTGCTGCTGCTGCCACTCAGCCTGACAGGTAAGCCCAGAGCTGATGCAGGGCCCCGGCCGGCAGTGGCAGCGAGGAACAAATTGCAGCTGAGTGCAGGGTAAGAGCAGCCCCTCCCCCTCCCGCTGCTGGCACTCCCTGCAGCAGCAGCATCTGGTTGGAGCTCACACAGGGCTGCCTCTGCCTGCTCCCCATTGCCACCAGTTGCCCATGGGCGGTGAGGACATGGCAGAGAGGCAGGACAGCCCCACATGGACTCTGGGCGGCTGCTGCAGGGAGTGCCGGCAGTGGGAGGGGGAGCGGCTGCTTTGCCTCTGCGCAGAGCAGCAGCTTGTTCCCTGCCACTGCTGCTGCTTTGCTCAGATGGGTGAGTGCAGGATGCACGGGGTGGGGACTGCTCATGGTCATCCCTGCCTGTGCTGTGGGGCTGCAGCAGGCAGGGCTGGGAGCAAGCGGGCACGCAGCAGCAAGATGGGAGTTGTGGCTTCCACCACCGGTAATTACGTGTGGGTGGTGAGGCATCCCCAAGAGGGAGGCAGCTGGCTCCGTGTACTTCATCTCACTCCTGCCACCATGGCTGAGACTGGTAAGGTGCTACCTGTGCCCTGGGGCTTGCGCCAGGCTAGGGAGGACGCTCCACTCCCGCCCGCAGCTGGGAGCAGGGGGATGAGGGCAGGGAAATGCTTGGGGTGGAGGACGCGGAGGTGGCTCTGCTGCTTGCTCCTAGGAAAGGCAACAGAGTTCCTTCTTCCTGGGTAGCCCCAACTGGGTCCCCCTGGGCCACCACTTGTGCAGCCCACTCCCCTGCAGGGTCCCTCAGTGCCCCAACCCCATCCACTCCTCACAAACCCACCCCCTCATAAAAATTAAATTTAAACATGTAAATTAAATTTAAATCTGTAAATTATACAGTTTGCAGGTCCACAATATAAAAAGGTTGGAAACCCCTGCCATAGACCCCTGCCAGCCCACAACTCCATGCTCCTACCATCCTACTCTGGGCCTCACAGGTCCTGTGCTCCTGCACACCCGCTCACTTCCACTCCTCCCCTCCCCTGCTGCCATTTTCCCCACTTTTCTGACCACCCACCAGCCGCTCTGCACCCCATGGCTCCCATGCCCCATACCCACCCACCCACAACTCCCCACAAACCCCACACCCAGACCATACCCCCGACACCCATGTACACCCCACACAATATACAAGTAAGACTGCATTTTGAGCTTTTATGCAAGCACTTCTACATACACAGTACAAACACAAATCAGATCAAAATATATTTTTAAATTAAATTAAAATATATTATTATGGGTGTTTGATTTTTCGTATATAATTTTTTTTTTCCGCTAAGATGGCAAACCCTCTTCCCCAAAGGAATATGTTTAGGGGCAAGGGAAGGGACTTCTGGTGGCAAAGGTAAGAGTTTAAGGGGGTGGGACTTTTGGTCCTAAGATGGTGGCCAGGGGTTGGGCACCTGTCAAGGGGCGGGACTACCCATGGAGCCCTCTACAGCTTGCCAAAACTTGGTAAGTGGCCCTCCTCTGGAAATAATTTCCTGCCCCGATATAAAGCAATTATTCATAACTACTGTCTGTACAATCCTGTTCACTGGAGGGACTTCCACATAATATCTAAGGATGCTATTTAGGTCAGTACAGAATTCCCCCTCTTGCTTCCAATTGAGATACCAATATTATGAACTGGGACATGCCACAGCAATTTGCAAAAGTAGGCACAGGATAAGTAGGAATTTGAGGATTATTTTTAGTCTGTACATTTCTTCACAGTTTATAAAGGGAGATAGAATCAATATCTGAAGTTTACAAATGGAGACACTAATGCACAGAGAAGGAAAGTGACTAGCCTGAGGTCACACAGTGTGCCAGGGACACAATTTACAATGTAACCCAGGTTTTCAGCATCCCAGCCAAGCAGATAATACTTTGAGATAATAAGTGTATCTTTAGATGGCCTCCTGAGCAAAATGAAGCACAGCACTGAGATATAAGATCTGACCACCCACACTCAGCAGGCAGTTGGGCCAACAAAGGCAGAGCAGACCCATACCCTAAAGCTCCACTTCCCTGCCATGGTGTGTTCCTCTGGGTGGAAGTGATTTCTCCCTGCAGATAGACCTTTGTGCTAGAATGGCTAAGTTCAGAAACCCTCTAGCTGGCATATGGCAGGCCCATCTTCTCTGACACTCACTCTGCATGGGGCTTCCCAGAATATTTGGCCCCTCCCTCCAGCTGCCCGGATGGCACTCTCCTAGTCAGCATATTACTAGTCTCCATGTGGTATGCAGGACCCATGGAGTTGCCTACTTCTAGACAGCCTCCCTGTTACTGGACATAGACCAGTCAGAACTACAAATGAGAGGCACAGCTCTGGCATTTATACATAAAACCAAAAATTACCCCTCCGTTGGGCTTTATTTTAGTTTGTCCAGAATACTAAATCAGCCTGGGAAGTTATACAGGGGTGCTTGCCTCAGAGGTTGTACAAAGGAACATCATTGTATAAGACAAAACCTACGACCTTCCTTATCTCTGGAGATGCCCAACTTTTTATGTCTCTCTCCTTTGTTCCCTAGGGTGCTTTGCTCTAAGTTAGGGTTGCTGTCATGTCTGCTAGGAGGAACTATAGTTCCCATGCTCCTTTGCCTTCCTGGTCCTGAAAGCTAACTTACTTAGAAAACCAAGGGGGATTCCAGCACGTCCCACTGTTTGGACAGGAGCCTGGGCCTTAAAGCCAGGTTCACTAGCATTGGCAATGCATAGTGGGTGCACGCAGGTGTACATGCACCCCCTGAGCTTGGTGGTGCACCCCCTTTAAACAGCACCACTGACACGGCTGGCAGCACCCATGGACAGTTGCCGCTCACCACCCTTAACCCCCTTGCTGCCGACAGCACTAGCAGCATCTGCGGGCAGTTCTCAATTGCCACTGGCCTCCACCGCTGGCAGTGTCTGTGGGTGGTCACCAACTGGTGGTTGGCACTTGCCCCCACTCGCCCCCCCTTGCCACCAACACCATCGTGGCCACCTGTGGAAGCTCGCTGCTTGCCACCACCATGCCCCCACTGCTGATGCCGACGCCACCACTGCCTGTGGGAGTTTGCCGTGCCCTCCAGCCTCTGGAGGCACATGGTGTTCATGTTCACTAGAATGTGTGAACCCCATACTCAAGGCCTTGAGACCACTTCTTCCTTTTCAGTAATCTTGTGTCCTGCATTACTAGTGTTTTTCAAGGCAAACCTGGAAGAGGGTAGAGCTGCCCTAGGAGGGTTCTTACTAGCTGTAAAGGTCTGAACATCCTGTTATACAACAGTAATTGCTCCTGCTGGGTTTATCTACTGGAAAAGACCACATGCATTCTTTCTCCATTAAAGTGAAATTCACCCTAAGTGCTGAAGAATGGACAGCTAGTTATGGGAGTTACACACTTTGGTCATTAGACCACAACTGTTTAAGCAAATAACATGCTCAGAAGTACAGCCTTGAAAAGATAAATGCCTCATGATAAAGCAAGAAACATCCTTCTGGTAAATCAGGCCAACATGGAAGACTGTAAAGGGAAGTTGTTCCCTCAGTATCATAATTCTGTGTTCTGTCAACTGGCCCACAAGCCTTGCATGTTTTTAAGGCACCTGCTGCTATTCTATATGGCTCTGATGACTTTTCTCTTCAGGCCAATCTGGGGATGTGGCTCTCCATTTTACCAGAGGACAACAATCTGTTTGCACAGTTTCATTTTAAATAATTAGCTGTTATAAAGGAGAAAAAACATAACCAACTCATTTCCACAGACAGTAAATAAGTCTCTTGGGTAATACATTAATACAAGCTAATGATTTCAACTTCCATTTTTCAGGACACCTTTCACTTTCCTGGTAAAGCACAGATCTCCTGCAGAGCTGGGATTTCTCCCACAACCAGAATTATTCTGTGCTTTATTGCTATGCATTAGCAGCAAGATGCATATGAAACCCTTTTGCTAGCTTTGGAGGAATATCAGCTTTTGTGTTTTTATTCATGGGAATGCTTGTGGAAAATGAAAGCACTGTGAGTGCTACTGATGAGGCATAGGCAGGTAATATCACTTGTCCCAGGTCAAGTGAAGTGGCCCTACAATGCAACCTTTCTGTGTCTTGATTTTCCTATCTGTAAAATGGGCTTCATAATATTCCTTTTTTGTTACAGAGCACTTTTAAATCCATACAGCTCACAGCTTTTGAGAAAAGGAGGTAAGCTAGGTAATCCTATTAAGGTAGGGGGCAGGGTAGATTTGCACCTGTATAAAAAAACTAAATCAGAGATGTATAGCACAAGCTTTGGCAAGCAGGGGGCTTACTTCATCAGATGCTTTGAAGGGACTGAAAGAAACAGCTGCTAAATTGAAAGCAGTGATTAGAATACAAAGGGTAGAGAAGGGTTGAAGAAAATCCTGTTAAAGCAGAACTAAGCACATGGAGTAGGGGGAAAGCAGTCTTCACAGGACACCTATGATCTCATAGATGAAACACAGGGCTAGCACATTAGAAATTCAGGCTCATTCCCAACTCTTCACCTCATCTCTTCTGTGACTTTGGGCAAGTCTCTTATGCTCACTTACCCCTTGAGTAACATTACGTCTTCTGGGGGAGAGAGGTGGAATGGAGTCTCACATTTAGTGAAGGGTGTTATGAAAGACAGTGAGTGTAGAGGGGAGAAGCTGGCAAATTACTTCTGTTTTGTTCCACATAAACACAATGTGCCATTCATTAGGGGCAGAGCTAGAGATCTCAGAAAAAAAATTCTGGCCAGGCTTTGCAGTTGATTTGCAATCACAGGTAACTTTGGCAAATCCAAATCAGTTGCCTGCAGAATGAAGTCAGGTGTTGCTTTTTAGGAGGGCTGCTTCCCTGCCAGATGGTAACTATCAGTCTTCAGCCATTTAGGCGTGACAACAGATCAAAGTCAAAATAAAACAATGCACATTCATTTTGTGAACAATGGGAAAACTACATGCCATTTTGCTCTCCTTTGCCTCAGAGATGTTCAAACTGTTTTAGCTAAAGCTGCACCCCACCCCACAAGAATTACCTTGCAACAGAATGACCTTTCCACCACAAAGTGGAAGTTATCAATGAATGTATGAAAAAGCAGGGGGTTGACAGAAATACTTACACAACCACAACTCTACTGATCTTCAACCATTGCTCCATAATAATAATAACCCTGCTGTCTCTATAAAACAGTCAGTAGTTCTTCTGGAACTAAAGCCAGAATGAAGCAGGAATGTGATCAGGATGGAGAAAGGAATCAAAGGGGAAACTTTTATTGGGACAGGGAAATGAACCTGGGTCTTCACACCCTAGATGAGAGCCCTAACCAGTAAGCTATGGAGTCAGTCTCTATATTGACGGCCCGGGAACTGCCTTTGTGGTCGGACCCAGAGAGTGATAGTCAATGGAACCATACCAACATGGTGCGTGGTGACCAGCAGCACCCCCCAGGGCTCCATACTTGGACCAGTACTCTTTAATATATTTATAAATGATCTGGATTCAGGTATCAGAAGCAGACTGGCTATGTTCGCTGATTACACCAAATTATGGGGAAGTTTGGTCACACTAGAGGATAGGCTGGCAATTCAGGCCAACCTGGACAGGTTTGCAAGGTGGGCAGATCAAAATCAGATGGCATTCAAACACAGAGAAATGCAAGGTGCTCCACCTCAGGAAAACAAATCCACATCATACTTACAGACTCAGCAGTGCTACTAGCACAACTGAAAAAGACTTGGGGGACATGACTGACCACAAAATGAACATGAGCCACCAATGCAATGCCGCAGCTGGCAAACCAAACAAAACCCTGGCTTGCATCTACTGAAGCGTCTCAAGCAAGACCTGGGAAGTCATCCTCCCACTTTACTCGGCCTTGGTGAGGCCGCAGCTGGAATACTGCATCCAGTTCTGGGCTCAGCACTTTAGAAAGGATGTGGAGAAGCTTTAGAGAGTCCAGAGGGAAGCCACGTGCATGATTAGAGGACAAAAGAACAGACCTTATGAGGAGAGGCTGAGGGGCATGGAATTCTTCAGCCTGGAGAAGCGAAAGCTCAGGGGGAACTTGTTGGCAACCTATAAGTATATAAGGGGTATATATCAGGAACTGGGAGAATGTCTGTTCACCAGGGCACCCCAAGGGAAGTGAAAGTCTAACGGACACAAACTCCTGGAAGACTGTTTTAGGCTGGACGTTAGAAAAAACTTCTTTATTATCCAAGTCCCCAGACCCTGGAATAGCCTCCCCCAGAAGTGGTGCAAGCACCTACTCTGGACACTTAAGAAACACTTGTTGTGATCATTTTACCCCAGATGACTTCCTGCCCCTTGGGCAGGGGGATGGACCCATTGACCTACAAACTGTGAGACATGCAACAGTACATACTAGGTAAGTACTAAGGGGCCCTTTGGGCATCAGAATGGGCGGGGGGGTGCAAAGGCACCATTTGGAGGGATCAAGTGCCTCTATATTAATGCTAGGAGCATGGGGAACAAGCAGGAAGAATTCACACTTCTGCTTGCAGATAATAACTTTGATTTAGTGGGGCTAATGGAAACCTGGTGGGACCCTACCCATGACTGGGCAGTACAAATTGAGGGCTACAGGTTGTACAGAAGGGACAGAGTAGGGAGGAAAGGGGACAGGGTTGCTCTCTATGTAAAGGAGCATTATACATCTACCCTAATCAAAATGGGATCAGAGGAGGAGAAAGTTGAGGCACTGTGGGTTAGGATATATGGAGGTCATGGGGAAAAGGACTTGGTGGTGGGGGTCTGCTACAGACCACCAGACCAAGAGGAAAAGCTAGATTTGGAATTTTTGAGGTAGCTCTCAGAGGCCATACAGTCTAGGGACATGGTTATCATGGGGGAGCTAAACTACCCAGACATCTGCTGGGAGGAGCAGTCAGCCAGATCCAACCATTAATGTAGGTTCTTAAGCTGTGTGCAGGACCTTCACCTAATGCAGGAGGTATATGATCCCAGTAGGGGGAATGCCTTACTGGACTTGGTGTTGGCTACAGGGATGACCTGGTAGGGGAGCTGCAAATTCGTGGTCACCTTGGGAACAGTGACCACCAATCAACTGAATTCACCATACAGCATAGAGTGGGTAAGGTAACTAGCAGGGTGGAAGTGCTTGATTTTAGGAAGGCTAACTTCAGTGTGCTTAGGAGTTTAATCAATGACACACTGCAGGATAGGAGTATTGGTGAGATGGGCGACCAGGAAGAGTGGTTGTTTGTACAGAAAGCGATCCTTCGGGCACAGAGGGAGATGACCTCAGTACGAGGGAAAAGGAGCCAAAAAACTTCCTTGGCTAACCAAGGAAATCCAGCGGAGCCTAAGGGCAAAAAAGAAGGCATATGGGTGGTGGAAGCCAGGGGGAAGCTACCCAGGAAGAGTATACCTACTTGGCCCGCACTTGCAGGGAGGCAGTTAGAAAGGCCAAAGCAACTACAGAGCTGAGGCTGGCAACACAAATTAAAGACAATAAAAAGTCTTTTTTTAGGTATCTAGCAAGTAAAAGGAAGGTGCAGGGCAGCATAGGACCCCTACTGAACAAGAAGAAGCAATTCATGACAGACAAGGGGGACAAGGCTAAGCTAATCAATGAGTTTTTTCCCTCGGTGTTCTTGAACAGGGGTCAAGATAAGTCTCCTAATGGGTTCTTAGATGGGCATCAGAGGGACACCAGCCTACCAACTGTTGATGCTGACTTGGTGCAGAGTTACTTGGATGAACTGGATGTGTTTTAGTCAACAGGCCTGGATGAGCTGCATCCAAGAGTATGAAGGAATTGGCCAGTGTCATAACAGAACCACTGGCATGGCTGTTTGAGTGCTCATGGCGTTCGGGTCAGGTCCTGGAGAACTGGAAAAGGGCCAGTGTGGTCTCTATTTTCAAGAAGAGGGGGAAGAGAAGCCACGTAATTATAGGTCAGCTAGTCTCATCTCCATTCTTGGACAAGTCTTTGAAAAGATTATGAAGGATCACATTTGTGGGAGTCTAGTGGGCAAAATAATGCAGCAGGGCAACCAGCATGAATTCCTGCACAGCTCATGCAGACAGGCAGGCTCCAGAGGATGGTGGGGGGTTGGGGGAAAAGATCAGGCTCGCTGCTTTTTTTTCCCCCCTTTGGTGCAGCCTGCCTTCCCTGGGTGCTGCCAGGCTCCCTACACAGTCCCTGCACCTCACGGAGCCCAGTGCTTTGTTCCGCAGCTGCAGGGTGGCAAACCAAAACTCCTTGGAGGTGTTTTAGTTTGCTGCGTCCCAAAATCTTCTAAGGTGCATTACACCACTGAATGTGCTATACAGACTGGAATTAATGTGCAATATGCTTCCAACACGTGCAAACACCAATGCCATTAAAGCAGTGCAAAAGCATTTAACCTGCTTTAAAGTGCCATGCACAGATGCCCCTTGTTTTGTCTACACATGCTCTTAGTTATTTCTCCTGCTATACACAAGGGACAGAGAGGTTTGGTTGGTTTTACTGGAGTCTAAATCATTCAACAGCAATATGCAACCCAATGGCCTTATCCTGCAAAGTGTCAAGAGCTCTCCAGTTCCACGTATATCACCCATTCCTATTGGCAAAAAGCAGCAGAGGAGAAAGGATGTATATTTAGGGTCACCTGAATCTTTATGACTGGGGGTCAAGGGAGAGGTGGGAGAGGGAGGAATATAAAATACTAGTGGACTACTTCCCTCCTCTTCCTGCACCATCTACTTCTTCTTCACTTTGTCTTGTTGTTTCTTCCTCTGCTGGTGTGCAGAAGTACAGATTGTGTTGCTACCTAGCCAGCTGCCTAATTTCCACCCAGACTGAAACAAGCTCAGACCTGTGTGACTGACACCTATTGTGAATGATTGATTCCCTCCCTTCAGCCCAAGTGAGTGACTGCGACAACAGCTCAGTAGCATAACTGCTAAGCTGTTCTTCTAATTCCAAGTGCTTATTCATGCCAGCATGTGGGCAGCAGGTGTCAGCATCTTTTTGAGTGCAGGCATATGCTGCATGCAGGGCCTTTTTTGAATACAGAGATTTGCATATTTGCATATTTCTACCTGTTGCTTCTTTTTTTACTGATGTTGAAAGGAACAGTGGATGGCAGATGGAGCTGAGATGTGGAATTCTGTGTAGAGCTCTAAATCACCATGCATTTAATTGGTTTGTTTCTGAACAATCACTTCAAAGTTAACTGCGTCCAGTTTTGGGCTCCACAATTCAAAAAGGATGTGGAGAAGCTGGAGAGAGTCCAGAGGAGAGCCACGCACATGATCAGAGGTCAGGAAAACAGCCCTTACGACAACAGGCTGAGAGCCATGGGACTCTTTAGCCTGGAAAAGCTCAGGCTCAGGGGTGATCTGATGGCCACCTATAAGTTTATCAGGGGTGACCACCAGGATCTGGGGGAACGTTTATTCACCAGAGCGCCCCAAGGGATGACTAGGTCAAACGGTCACAAACTCCTGCAAGACCGTTTAAGGCTGGACATAAGGAAGAATTTCTTTACTGTCCGAGCCCCCAAGGTCTGGAACAGTCTGCCAGCGGAGGTGGTTCAAGCACCTACATTGAACACCTTCAAGAGTAGATTGGATGCTTATCTTGCTGGGATCCTATGACCCCAGCTGACTTCCTGCCCTTTGGGCAGGGGGCTGGACTCGATGATCTCCCGAGGTCCCTTCCAGCCCTGATGTCTATGAAATCTATGAAACCATTTGTCTGTTGGGAAGAACTGTTGTCTGTTGCTGAAAATCCATGACTAGGAACCAAGACACCTGTTCTACTCCTGTCATTGATGTGCTGTGTGGTACTTAACTCTGATCCCAAAAGCTTGCAGAAAAGGACAATTTTCTTGCCATTTTCCAGTTTGTCTAATAAAAGGTATCATTTTGGAACCAAGAGTTCCAGTTTTTTGTATGTCTTTTTGTCTCAAACCAACACGGCTACCAAGTACACCCCTGAAACACGGAAGATGCTGAATTTTAGCCGATTTTGGGGTTTGAAATTCACTGCAGAACAACAAAGATTTTTTTTTTACCTCCCTGCCTGCCATCTGACACCTCTAGGGAAGGAATTCTACCTGATCAACACATCAAAGAGCTACTCAACACAGCTCAAAAAGACACTCTCATGGACCTAGAGGGACAACCTTCCATCTTCAGCTCCCTCTGCAAAAATGAATTTTATTTCCTACCTATGGGGATTTTTTACCATCTTGTACCATCTACACTTTTCCCAGAGCCTGACGAAGGGACTTTGATCCTGAAAGCTTGCAGAAAAGTACAATTTTCTTGCCATTTTCCATTTGGTCTAATAAAAGGTATCATTTTGGACCCAAGAGTTCTAGTCTTTTGTATGTATACTTAACAAGTCATTCAGGTCTTCCTTTTCTAAAGTGGCCTCTAAATTACAGTGGCCCAGTGCTGGAGCCTCTAACTTGATGTCCCTGTGGCCTGATTTTGAGAAATGGTAGGACACCCTTTCCACTCTCCTTGGAAGAGAGGAGGCACTGACCAGTAGCCCTTTGGGCACTGGAAGAAACTTTACATGAAGCACAACTTGATTTGGAAATAAACACATGCACTCTTACTCCATCTCTCAGCACACTCAACCACCCTTCTTCCCTTTTCTCCCTGGGCCTGCATATATTTGCAGCAACTGTAGCTTATATTCTCACGCTTGAGCTATCTTTAGTTAACTAGCTTAGGTTCAGGTAGCTATGCGGTTAAGGGGTACTAAGAACATCAAAACAGAGTTCAGCATGGGCTGAAAGATATGGCCAAGAAGCCGAGTAAATACTCTGCTTGTTAGCTCATAGTGAGCAGATTCTGTCAGCAACTGAGCTGGCTACTTTAAAAGTTGCGGGGCTATGTCCACACTACAGTCACAACAACCTGCCACAAAATGCAAAATAGTGTGTCTTTTGCTTTCTCTGGGCCTTGAGACCTTATCCTGTAAGATGAACAAATGTTAATCAGCTCAGTGGAACAGTCACACAGTAAGGCAAAAAACCTGTTCCTCCTGTCCCTCACCTGCACAGCTGTGGCTTGCCATTAGAGGCTTGGTGAGTAGGGGCAGGGCTAGGAGGTAAGGCAGGGGTGGGCAAAATACGGCCCAAGGGCTGGATGCAGCCCTCCAGGCCATTCTATCGGCATGGACAGCTAGAGACCCTCTGGGTAAAAATTCGTGGGGAATACAGCACAGGGGACACAACGGTGGGAGTCTACTACAGACCTCCCACTCAAAGTCCTGAGCTTGACCAGGAGTTCGCCCGGGAACTGACTG
>NW_017728922.1:12444323-12479259 GCF_001723895.1 Crocodylus porosus
CTGACTTCCTGCCCTTTGGGCAGGGGGCTGGACTCGATGATCTCCCGAGGTCCCTTCCAGCCCTAATGTCTATGAAATCTATGAAATCTGGCCTGCAGGGCCCCTAAAAATTTAGAAAATTAATATTTAGCTGCCCCTGCCTGTCATGCAACCCTTGATGGCTTGCCAAAACTCAGGAAGCAGCCCTCCGCCTGAAATAATTGCCCACCCCTGAGCTAAGGGATGGACAATCTCAATGCTCCTGCTGTGCAGAGCCAGTACTGCAGCTGCAGTGTCTCCCACCACCCCTCAGACTAGCTCTGCTCCCAGTCTAGCAAGCTAGTCTGGGGTGGGGGACTGCCTTCGCACTGCTTCTTACCTCTCTTCTGTCTCCCCACACCAGAGCCAGTGTGAGCAGCAGCAGGGAGGTGGTGCCCCCCCACCTGCTCCAATTGGTTCACTCTGCTCCTGGCGAGACCATGTGCTCTGGCTTCCCTGCTCACCCATTAGTTCCTGGGATGCTGGAAGACTTCAACTTGGGTAGAAAAGCTGTGGACAGTGGCCACAAGTTAATAGAACAGGAGCAAAATTAGGTGGATTAGACAGAATCCAATCCTGGAGTGGTATACTGTTAAGACAAGTGCTTTAAGTGTGTTAATGAGCAGCCAGTCCAGGGGTTAAGAGCTCCAGAAGATGCCTGAAGTTACTGTATAGTAAGGCCTTGCATACACACATTCACTAATCTGTTTCATAATGATTTTGGCAAGTTTTGTGTTAAATGGAAAGGAAGGCCTCTGTTAATGACATTCTATATTTCAGCTATAAAATGGAATAAGCCCCAGAGCACAAAGTTAAACTATTTTACACACTTAGGATACAAAACTTCACTGTCCAGGGAGTACCCCATCCATTATTCACCACGTCTTGCTCAAAGAAGTGTTTAATATGGAGTGCTTTCTGCTGAAGCAACTACTGCTCAGCACACAGGCTTTAACCAGGCCCAAGCTGCCTGGCCTACTTAAAAGTCACAGATTTGCTTTCCAGCCATGAGAGAGGAGGATATTAGCCACAGCAAGGAAGAAAGCACAGATGATAGGAACAGAGCTCAGTGATGGTTTGTTGCCAGGAAAGCAACTCATACCCAAATCTTAGGTCTCACAGTATGTTCCTATCCCCTGCCTGGCTAAAATAACTCTCAGGCTCTACTTTCCAGTATGGATACTGTCTTCTGAGATACAAGAGAGATGGCAATGCTTCCTATGCTGTGTCTCACTAACAGGCAACACAAACCTCCCCCTTTCTAAAGAAGAGTTGGAGTGTTGTTGTAGCTGCGATGGTTTAGAAAATATGCAGGAAACAATGGTTCTTTTGGCAATCTTTTATTGGACCAACTGTGTAGTTGGAAGAGATGTTAGACAAGCTTTCAGACACAAAGCTCTTCTTCATGACTGAATGTTTGTTTAGCATCTATACAGTTGGTGCCCTGAAAGACATCACAAAAAAACCCCATTGTTGCCTAAATAAGGGCACTTGTGGCTATAAAAGAGCAACATGTAAGTGCCATAGGGAATTGATCATTCATCTTCCGGTGCCTGCAAGACTTACAGTTGCAAAAGCCTGGAAAAGAAGTGACACCTTTAAAATCATTGACTGGTTTCAATTTTGGGGGGAAGTTTTAGTAATGGAAAAGCTGTCCTATCAAATCAGTGTTCTACAGATGAGATGTGGAAATGTAGTAGAAATTTTTGGAATTTGCTAAAGAAGAATCTTTTCCTCCCCCAACCCAGAAAGTCTGAGATATTTTTTGAATGTAGCAGCTCAAGTTATATGAGCTAACACTTGGGAATGTATTTGAGCTTTGTGGGTAGAGATTAGTGGTGGATACTGGAATTTTGATTTTGTGGAGTTCTGGAGAGGAAGGAGTGAATTAGTATATAGAGATGAAGAAACACAAACGTTAACATTGGTGGAGGCATTAGGGAGCTGTCAAGGGGCTGGGGGGGAGAGGAAAAGAGCACAAGACATCTGTGGACGTAGAGTTGGGTTGTGGTAGTACTATTTAGTGGGAGACCGGTATATGTCTGTGCATGTTTTAGGGGACTGGGTGTGTTTTTTGAACGTCGGATCTGTTATTTTATAAGCTGGGTTCATTAATATATAAAGTTAAATAAAAAAAAAAAGATCCTCTCACCTGCTCTGTCTCTCCAACTGTGCCTATAGTGCAATGGCAGCATGCTCCGGCTGAGATGATTCCAAGCCTATCTTCTCCCCCTCACATGCTCCAACCCCAGATAGATACTGGTGAGACTGCTACAAGCTGCTCTCAGGATGGTCACAGAGGGGCAAATCAAAGTGGCCTCAGGATATTTCTAGATTTGGTGTATCACAACAGGAGCAGGTGGGTAGGTATGGGACATGCTGCTGCCATAGTGCTCACCCACACGCACACATACAGCAATATTACCTCTGACAACTGCTGCAGGAATCCTGTAAGAATAAAAATCCAAACAAATCTCTCCAGCATCCATAGGCCAGCAGCACCTGTGGGCCAAAATGCATGCAGTCTCTGCCCTGCCTGCTCTACCACCCAGACTGCTCATATGCTTTCTGACCATGTGTGTACAGGTCCATGCTGTGACCCTTGCCTGCCATAGCAGGGAACTGGACTAGATGATCCCCTTCAGACACTTCAGAAATAGGCATTTCATCCTAACAAGAATGTTTGTTGTCCACAGGTTGTGACAGAGAGCACACTTTGCCATGGCCTAGAGGTACTGCCAGCTCACTGTAACTAATTTTTCCAATTCTGACACCAATTCTGTGGCCACCTAGGTTTTAACCACTGTTCCTATGTTGTACACATACCACCGCCTCATCCTGAAGACAGAAATGACAGAACTAATATCTTTATGCCTCATAAAAACACCCCCACCACACAGACTCAATTAGAACCTTCTCTGGCTGTTGGCATTTCACAGCCTATGAAAAACTGGAAAAGAGTCTGAATGTCACCCAGCAGAGGGCAATGGTGCATGTACATATACACAAAAATCAATTATTAGTAATATTACCAACTCTCAGAAGCATGGACAGACATTTCCACCAAGAAGTTGAGGTTCCAGTGCTCATTACATACAAACATGTAGGCTCCATCACATCAACATACTCTCTACTCCCCATATCAGGGGTGTCCAATATATAAGCCCTTGGGGGCCACATGCCCTGGGGTAGCACCAGCAGGGGCCACACATGGTGTGTGCAGCACAAAGCAAGCCATGTAAGACACTCCCTCCACCCCCCAACTGCACCGCATGCACATGCAGGCCTCAGCCCACTGTTGTACCTGGCATCCCACCCCCCCACTGTATAGTGTGGGCACGAGTGCAATTCCCACCCTACCCCCACTGGAATGTGTGGGGATGCGAGCACGAGTCACTTTGGCCCCTTGTGGGCACCCCCCCTTCTACTGCACAGTGTGTCCCCCACCATTGCACCACATGGGCTCAGTCCCCCATACATCTGTTTCTCTCCCCCCCTACCCCTACACATGGCCCCATACTCACCCTCAGCTCACAGGATGGCCCCTTCTGCTGGGGTGGAGACAGGAAGCAGCAGCCAGAGAAGGAAGTGAGAGCTGGAGTAATGTGAGGAGTTGTGCCCAGGCACGAGCCTGGGGAGTAACCTCTCATGGGTCACCACTTGGACAGCCCCACCTCATACTATAAAGTGCAGAGCTCTGTACGGCCACATCCTTACCAGTTTGGTTTTATCCATAGCAGCAAGGACAGCTATGTTCAGTGTTTCCAAAGCAGAAAGCACATTCCTGTATTCTCCAAGGTATGTTGAGAAATAATCTGAATGAGAGAGGAGACCACAGTTAGATTCCAAAGCAGTTCCTTCCAACTCCGCTTACCTGCACACTATTCCCTAAGAAAACTTAACCTTGCTACTTGGCCCTGCCCAGAGATGAATGTCAGGCTCTGTTGCTACCTACTAGCCATTGGCAGTGCCAGACATAATAACATCCTGATTTGCTCTCAGCTACATTCCTGTCAGTCTCTCTGAAGTCAGTAAAATAACTCTAGATTTGCGCAAATGAAAAAGAACGCAATTCCTTTTCCAAGGGACAAAATGTCCCATCCAAGGGAAAAAAAGCCATGAGCTTCAGTTTACAGTTTTTAGGATACCATCTTCTTACACACTGGAACTGTCAGGCTAGATTCAGCCCAAGCCCAGTAAGCCATTTCTGACAGTGGCCTGTGCCCAATGCTTCAGCAGAAGGTGCATAAAAACCTGTAGTGGACAGTTACCAAATAACCTGTCGAGACTAATCCTTGTTAGCACCATGGAGTCATTGGCCTACTTACCACACAACTTCTCCGTTTCTAAATTGCTGCAAGAAAAAAAAACTCTCATTAGATGATCAGTCTGGTCTCAAGAGAAACAAGTGCTGAGAACAGCATTCTGGGAATGGCTGAACTCTTTAGTTCAAACATTGCTCATCAGTGTGTCTTTAAAAGTGCTGTTAAAAATGAGTCACACAAATTTTCAAGGGGGCATCAATCTGAGAGAGGTTCAGTAGCTGCAGCTCCCAGCCACCTTAATGGGAGCAACAGTTGCTCTGGAGCAGAGGGTCAGGTAGTAATGTTAAACCTGTCTTGGTTTTTGTCTGTTTTTACAAATTATCCCATAGTTCTGATTCTCTTGGTAACATTTTCAATGATAAACAAGAGATACATACCAAGAGAGTAGGGCACTTGTGGTCTGTTTCAAAGCAGTAGGGCTAGTGGTCTGTTTAGTAATGTGGAAACACTCCTTGGAATTCATTTTTAAAGTAGGGTTCACCCAGAAAAACGGTAGGTTAAAAAGGCTTTTAGAAGCTCTGGCTCTTGAACTTCTTACCACCAACTCAGCCTTGCCAGCTCCCAACAAATTGGCCTCAGCCTCTTCCCATGTGCTGGAGACCACATTCATCCCTACCAGTCACTCGTGGAACACTGGGATACTGCAGTTGATCCAGGGGCAATGGCCTTCATCCTGACACAAAGGGCCCAAGACAGAGGAGCTGATTTCTAGGCACACCATTTATGCAAGTGTGGAAACCTCAATCCAAACTGAAACATGAGAGTCATCTTGTGTACCCAGAAAGGGTAAGGACAGAATGGAAGGGTGGTCCCATTCCAAAGACAGCAGTGCCTTAGACAACACCATTCAGTCTCTCTAAAGTATGTGCTCAGGTGACATTTGGCTTCTTGCCCCTTTCCCAAAGGGTGAAACATGGTATCCATCTGCTTATGGACTGGATATTCATCTGGCACAATACTTTACAGCCATGCTACTGTGGCTCACCCAAGTGTTTGGCACCTGTAAGTACCCTGTAACCAGTGAGTTGATTAGTCTGAAAGAGTGTTCTTGAAACAAAGTGTGATGTATTCCTCATCTATTAGAGGCATACAAAACAAAAGGTACAGACAACCAAGTCCTATCTACATGCTTCCCAAACCACATAATTTTTCTTGAGAGCTTTGGTACATTTCATTAGGCACAGTCACCTCTGTCTCTGGACTGGGAGAGCGGACAGCCATGCACTTCATGCCTTCTCTGTCTCTGTCAGACTCCAGCTGCTGCTGCTGGTCTGTTCCTGCAGCCTTGATCCTAGGTTTATCTCAGGACCAGTACACTTCATGCCAGCATAAATGTAACCAGGGCATTCCCCAATGAATAGCTTCCCTGACGGTTTCCCTAGGAACCCCTGCCATTCTCTTATCTTTGTCTTTTTCATTTCCTGCTAGTTTCCCTCTTACAGCCTCCACTGATTCAACTCTCTGAAGACAAGCAGGGAAATACCACTGTGGTAACAGGTGCACATGTTATTTATCCCTCTTCAGAAGCACCAAGCTTGGTGAGTACTGATGATAAAAGCAGAAGGGGAATGACAGTCAGCCTGCCCGTTTCCCAAACTCCCGATGGGTATAGGGCAGAGACAAAAATGGGAGCTGCAGAATCTCACTGGAAGTCTCAACCAACCACTAACATTTTCTTATTTGCACAACTGCAAATAGAACAGAAGTACAAAACCTTCAGTTCCTGTTCAGACACTGACCACATCCCAGCAGTGAGGCCAGGCACCATACTTGGAGAAAGCCAGCTTCCAATCCTCAGGTCTTTTGGGAAAAGTGGAAATGGATGGTGCAGCCTTGTATTTATGAATTAGTCTTTCCCTGTCTGTAAGGCATGGAAAGAAAAACACACCCCTTCTTTAGTGGCCATAAATGAATGTTTTCTATACTTTTGCTGGATTTAAGGTATGTTCATGCATCAAAACCACTTCAGACTGTAGCAGCAGAGTCGAAAACTGGGCAAAATACTCCATAAAAAAAATTAGAGGAAATAATGGGAGAACAGAGACTGGTTAAATGTTCTGATAGCTAATTTCATGTCAGAATTCCTCTACTGATTGTTAACTTAAGTGGTTTATTCAAAAAGATGGTCAGGTAGTAACATCACCATCAAAATGCTTTCACCATCATTCTCAAGCTAATGTAATATAACGATCACTTACACTTTTGCTTTCTGTCTCATGGAGAACAATATTTCCCAAAGGATCTTAAAGCACTTTGCAAACTATCATAGGAGGAGATGGTAGCATGACCTATTATTAAGATTGCTCAACATTTTTCAAGACTTCAGCCTTTTTATATTTTTGCCAGGATTCAACTATTTAAGATACATTTTTCCATGCTGGATGTCTGCCTCAAAATTATTTTTCCCTAGAAAACATCAGGCAAAACATTTTGGTCTTTCTGAGAATGAAACTAGGAAAAATTCTGTAATGCTAAAAGCTCAAGAAACTTCATTGAGATTGGTGGGCATCCCTTCATTCAGGATATATGTAAAATGCAACTAGGTCTCTTTATTGCCACAGGAGTCTCTGCCCAAATCACATGCTATAGCAAAGGCTAGTGTAGGAGCCATGGAATGGAGTCACATGGCCCAGATACAAGGGCTGGGGAATAATTAGATCTTATGTATGTGCCTAGGTGTGTGAGAATGAGTCATTACCAGGAATCCTGGTTTTCCCTAATGAAAAAAATTGCAAATTCTCTGTTCCCCCCTGCACTCCACCCCCCCCAAAATCCATGATTAAAATAAATGGGCCCAAACAGCCCTGCTGGTGCCCCTCACTCCCCCCACCACAGCCGCCCCTTGCTCCCCTCCACAGCACACTGCCCCCCAGTCCTGCTAGAGGGGACCCCCAGGTGCCAGGGGGCCCCCCAACTGCAATGGGGTCCTGGCCCTGGTCCACAACACCCTGCCTCTGGAAGGAGGCCATAGCTGCTGTAGGCAGGTGAAGCCCGGCTCCCCCTTACTTCCTTGTCTGCTGTGGACTCGGGTGCAGGATGCTGGCTCCCCACTCCTGCACACCCTTCCCATGGGACAGGGGGGACCCATACCCCCACATTTGAACGTGGTAAGGGCTGCGTGCTTGGGTGGGGGTGGGGCAGCTTCCTGGCACACTCTCTGGGAGGCAGGGGGTACCCACGCCCCTCAGAACTGCCATGCGCATGGCAGGCACAAGCTGCAGGCTCAGGCTCCCACCCTGCTCCCCTACCCTGGGGCGTCTGCAGCACAGTGGGCATGATCCAGCATGGCAGGGAACAGCGGGGCTGCAGGGAGAAGCTGCCTGCCACTGTGAGCTCCGTGCTACCTTGGCGACACTCCTCCTGCACATATGGCTGCAGTGAGGGGAGTGGACAAGTCACCAGGGCAGCGTGGAGCTCACACTGGCAAGCAGCTGCTCCACATGGCCCCACTGTTCCCTGCCACACCAGGTCATGCCCGCCGGGCTGCAGAGGCCCCTGGGTAGGGCAGTAGGGTGGGAGCTTGAGCCTGCAGCCTGTGCCCATCTCCACCTATTCCCCATGCACTGGTGTACTGGTCTCCCCTGCCTCTTAGGATTGTGTGCAGTGCCAGGGAGTTAGCCCCGCCAGCCCCACCCTCTGGACAAGCTGCCCACAGCCCCATCCCGCTCTCCACTAGGGCCCTGCAGCCACATATCGCGGCCCTGGCCCCAAGCTCTATGCATAGCTTGGCTGGTCAGCAGCCCCAGTCCCAGTCCCAGCCCTGCCCTACTCCCCCCGTCCCTCCCTACAGGGGCTTAATTGCACCTCCCCCACCTACTTACCTGCAGGAGCTGCTCTCCTGACTTCTGGGGACATGTGCATGTACTGCCCTCCTCCCACTCCCTCCCAGCTCCCTGCAGGCTGGAACTCTGCCAGCCTGCAGGGAGCTCATGGCAAAACTGCAAAATCTGCAGGCTTCTCCAGTAAAATGAGAAATCCACGTTTGCCTCCGGTAAAAGGTAAAATCCATGGTTTACTCAGTTTCTCTGTGGGAAATGGAAAACCCAGATCCCTGGTCATCACAGAAAAACAGAAAGAAGTAAACAAAAAGCACAGTTAGGGAAGGACTTAACACTATAACCCTGTGAAAAACTGAGAGGGCATTTGGGCAAAATGTAGTCTGCCCTAGGACTGTACATGAAGAAACTGCTTTTTTGCTGTCTGATTGCTCCTGTCCTTAGAGAAATGAACTTTATGCGTACTCACTGTAAATGAACATGCCATCATCAGCTTCTCTTTACTTACAAGATGCCAAGTTTCATTTAATTTTTTAGGTCAAAAGGGGTGATGGTACAGTGTTGCCTTCATGTTCACATTTTTCTTGCAGCTTTTAATTTTTTTTTTTTTTGTGATGCCCCAGTACCTCCTTCTTCTGGAGAAGGGATCCAGAATTTGGTCAATGGAGGCCTTTGTAGGTATGTATACATTGTCTCTATACCACATTCAAGAGTACTGGAGTGAAGAAAGAAATTTCCATTCCACATGTGCTATATCCCAAAACAGATGCAAGGCAGCTGCTTTAGGTGTGGTACTGAGCACATGCCAATATGCACACCTGAAATAATAAGCTCACTGTTACCTGGCCAGCGCTTTTAAAGGAAACTCACTGATGGCTAGAAAATAATATTTAGAGGTTTGCTTTTAAGAACTGGCTTGTAGGTAAAATAGATTTTGCATTAGAACAATGGTTCAGGGGAATGGCAAGGGTTAATTGGTTTCAAAAAGCTTGTTTGTAACAATTTTGCAGCCTTCAAGGCAGACACTGTGTCTGAGACCAAGGGACAAACAGGCTGGGAAATTTGCACAGTGTTTCCTGAAAATCCATAACAAAACACAGGCTTGCCACCTTGGCACCATGTCACAGTGCTCAGCTCCAGATCTTCTGGGATTTCCAGTTTTGGTGGATGGACCAAATTAGGAGTCTGGGCATGCCCAAATTAAGACACTGGTAAAGGACCAAATTAAGATGTATGCATGTGATGGGTTTGTGGAAACAAAGGGATATGCTGACAGGACAGAACATGGATAGTATGACGACCACAGGGAAACCAATCCATGGCACCCAGAAATGAAGAGTCATCAGGAGAGAAAGAAGACAAAAGAAGGAGGAGCAAAAGGGTCCATGAGGGGGGAATCTGAGGCCACCATGGACAGAGGGTGCATCACCTGCCTGTCTCACCCACCCCATTGGGGGAGGTGGGCCTCTGCCCTCAACCTCCAAGACTGCTGACATCTAACATTCAAAAGAGAACCACAAAGTAAAGCTTGCATACTGGCCAGGCATACCATTCCTATGCGAACCCTAGCACTGGTAAATGAGTAAATTCAGGGGGGTTATTTTGTTTGCTTTGCTTGCATTATTCTTATCTGCCATCACTGTGTATCAATAAAGGTTGCCTATTATTGAATGAAAGAAGTCATGGTTGGTCTAAGAGTTTGTGTCCACCTGGAACAAGGTATCCAAGTCATAAATCCAGTGCCAACCCTTACTACATAACATCCCTATCGGGGTACAGTGCGAGTCAAGTCAGAGTGCTAGGCTTCACACAGCACTCTTTAGTGAGCCCTGATATAGGCTATGGCAAGATTACAGTTTGTACTGGACCAGTCAAAATTCTTTTCATTTGCACCTGTTTTAAGTCTTTGAAAAATCATAGTAGAGACTTACTATGCTTTTGCAGTGGAATTCCTCACAGATTCCAGCCACATTGGGCACACTGAAGCCTGGGAGTGGGCAGGACTTCCTCTGCTTTTGCAACCCTGGGTTGCTGTGCACTGTACTAAGGAAGAATCCAGGTCCTGAGCTGCACCCAAGCTGAGGAGCTGGGACCCTGTCTCTCCTTTGCTCTCAGTCAGAGAAGTGTAGAGAAGGAAGTGATCAGTTTGCATGCACTACTGGAGCTGCAGGTGTGCGACAGTGTGAGAGAAGACTGTGACAAAGACCTGGGAATAAATTGGGAATACTGACTGGAACTGAGCACCATAAATGGAAGGAGGTAGTAGGGAGGAGAGAGAAAGATCTGGTGAGGATCAAAGCTTTGGAGTGAGAGCTGGGACTAGTTGAGGAAAAAGACAGGAAACCTGGCGATGACCTTCTTTTGCTGGGAAGGAAATTACAATGGGGAGCCAGTGGGGATGGGAATGTACATTGGAGGAAGACCAGAAAGCCATGGTAGGAGAGAGACAGATCAGATAAGAAGCTGAGGGGTAGGGGAAAGGGGAAGAGGGCAGACTGGCACTAGGGAGACAAAGCAACTGGAGACAAGGAACTCCAGAACATGGAATAAAAATCAAGATTGCCAAGTTTCACCGTTCCTCTGTTGTCAATAAATATCTGTTAAACCAACTGGCAATGTCTATATCGTATACTACTATTGGTCACTTGTTTAGCTTGTGTGTCTTCACTGCAGTTCTAAACATTCCAGCCCTGCTGATGAGCCATGTGGGTGTCCATGGGATGCCACACAAGGGAAGTTCTGTTTACTCAGTTTGATTTTTTTTAAATCTAGGAAATTGCACACCTCTGTGGACACATACACCTACATTAAATAAAATTATTAAAGTTAAATAGTCAAAATCTAGGAAGTACCACATCTCCATGTGTATATGCCTTATGATGTCATCTTTAAATGCATGGTCACATACTGCAGTCAGAACTGTTGTGGTAGATGCAATCTCTTTTATTAGACCAACTAGATAGTTGCTAAAAAAAAAAAAAAAAAGATTTAGCTGGTCTATTAAAAGATATTGCCTCTACCACAACAGTTCTGACTGTTTTTGCCTTTAGGCTAACATGGCTACAACCTATATCCCTGGTCACATACTGGTTTTTCCACTTAATGCACAAAACAGACAAAGCTTTGAAGATGGAATCAGGGTAATATAGTGAACAAGACTGATACATTTAAGCCCTGGCTACATCTGCTGCACTAGTTGGAAACTGTGCAGCAAATGAGGCAAGAGACTGCAGGAAGAGAAAAGAAAGCCCTTCTAGAACTAATCACAAATACTAGAGATAATTACTAAATACAGGTACTATACATAACACATGTTAAATGTGCAGAATGCACTTTAAAGGCATAATGGAACAGATGTTCATGGCACTTAAAGCTCTTTAAAAATGGAAGATCCCCACTCAAAAGGGTGCTGACAGAACTGATGTTTTGTCATACAGTCAGATCTCTGAAGTGCTCTACAGCTGTGCCCTGACAGAAGTGAATGGCTGCAGAATACTTTAAAGGTGCCAGATCATGAGACAATCTGAATCCTCATTACATGAGGTTCAGATGAAGGCACTCTAAAGAGAAGTGCTTTAATTTCTGTCAGTGTGTGTTGGGACTATGGTTGGGCTGCATCAGCCAAGCCCTGCCCCACAGAACTGTCTTCAGAATGGAAGGGGGAGAAGGGAAGAGAGGGATCTCATTCTGGGGTTTGACCAGCCTGTGCTGGAGGGTGGAGTGGGTGGATTGGGGCCTCCCCAAGGTGAAGGGCTCCAATCCACACACCCCACCCTCAAGAGCAGGCAGGCCAAACCCCAGCCTGAGCTCCCTCCCATCCTGAAGACAGCAACTGGGAGGGTGGGCAGGGCTAGGGGAGAGGGGATGCAGACACACAGCTGGCTCTAAACTGGAGCTCAATCCCTCCCCCCACAACCCAACAGAGAACATCTGGTGTGCGGGTGTGGGTGTGCGAGGTGTGGGGCGTAGCTGTAACTCATGACACTTTCTGTGAAGTACCATGAGTTACAGCAGGGAGCTACACATCTGTCAGTGCCTTCAGTTAACCCTGAATGGATACAGTATTAGACTAAAGCACTTTAGGTTACAGCACTTTTATGAATGTCTGTACTGCATCCATTTTGCTTCAATATAGGTCACTTTCTGCTGTCATTCCAGGGGCCACACGCTGAGCAGCTTGCTACCCTCAGCTGATGCTCATCTGCTCCAGGTGAGCAATGGCCCAGCCCTGCCCTGCCCCAGGGGTGTCTCAGAGAGGAAACAGAAAAGGCTCCATCTCCACCCTGCAGGACCATTCTCTCCCCACCCCACCCCACCCCACCCCACCCCATTCAAATTAATGGTGAATGTCTGTTTAGTTCATTCCCACTCTAATCCATAGCACTTTAAGTGAAGTGCAATATAGTACTTCTGCCAGGGGCTTTTTGAACATCTGTACCTACCCTAAATTTCTGTCCCTCATTTTCTCAGTACCTGAATTGATACCCTGGGGGTGATTTGTAGGAATTCTGAACAGTCAGAGCTGTGAATGAAACATGTGAGCAATGATCTGAATGTAAATGTACTATTTATGCTAAATATTGTTAAAACACAGGGCAGAAGTGTCTTAAACTGGTTTCCATATTAGTGGATGCTTTTAACTTTAATCTCTCTGTGCCTCAATCTGCTAATAACAACACACTAGGATGTTGTGAAAATAAATCCATGCTTGTGAAACATTCAGATACTATGTCAACCTAGAATGGATCAGCTGAGGCATTTCCAGTAGAGATAGGGAACTAATAATGCCATTGCCAAAGTATGGCTGAGACCTCCCTCAGAATATTGTATAAAGTTGTGGTCACCTGTCTTCAAGAAAAAGATGAAGTCATTATAGACTAGATGAAGAGAAAGGTTGCTAGAAAGAGAGTGGGAATGGATTTTATAGGAGGAGAAAAAAAGTGCTTGGTTTGTTTAGTCAGACAGAGCTAAGGCATTGAGCGGATGGTTCTACATCATGGAAACAAATACTGGGGAAAAGGAAAGCTATTTAAATGAAAGGACAAAAACAAATGGGTAAACTGGCCACAAATAAATTACAGTTGGAAATCAGCAAAAAGTTTCTATAGATCAAAGCAGGGAGGTTGTGGAGCAACCTCCTAACTGGTGATGTGGAAAAACCCAGCTCCTTTTGAGATCACACTCAATAAATTCATAAAAGGGATTATATAACTCAGTTGCCTGCAATATCAGGGGTGGCTGGTCTTATCATCCTGTACTACATTTTAGTGCTTCAATGTGATAATAATAAACACTATAGAAAAACTAAAGAGGAAATGAATAATTCTGTCTGCAGAACAAAGTTTAACTAACATATTGTAAATTATGGCTGAGATTGCACATTGAACCACGAGAAAATTAAATATGAATAATAAGTTCTCATTAACTGAGCATCACCAATTCTATGCATTGAAAGAGGCAGGGCTCTGGGGGGAAAAAGTCTGTAATCATGTGATAAACACTGGCCGCATCTACATGAGACATGTATATTTTCTGTGATGTTGACTGTGCAATAGCCCATGACTAATGCACAGTAGCATTGCATGGCAGAAACCATGATGCGATGCTACTGCACAGTAGTCTTAGGCTACTGCACAGTCAAGATCACAAAAAAAGCTGTTCAGTGACACTACTGTGCAGTCATTTAGTACTTGTTTATACAAGTACTAAATGATTGCAGAGTAACAACTGCACGGTCATCATTTCAGGTAGACACAGCCACTGTCTCCTAATCCATAGGCAAAAGGAGCTGAATTAAGGCTACTTGTTGATCTTAATTCTGCCACTTCTTCACTTTTGAGCACTCAGCTCTACCATATTAATAACGTTCTTCTATGGTGTGTTGTATATAAAGTATGGAGATACTTTCAGTCATCAGTAAAATACTGCCATCTCAAACAGAAAAGATAAAAATACAACACTAGGCAGCAGCACAGGGCAGGAAGGGAGGAGGCATCTCGTATTTAACTGAAATGGTGGGATAAATTCAAGTAGCCAGAATTGCTAAGACAGAACCTAGCCAGAATAGGGAAGGCAAGGGGAAAACAGTCTTAGTCTCAAGAAAAATTCTAATTCTAGTCAAATTAAATTCTCCTGTAAATTACGCAAACATAAAACTCAAATACCCCTGTAATTTCTTAAACCTTTTGGAAGGCAAAGCTATCAACATCCAAAATTTCTCACAAATAATACTCTGAGTTGAAAAAGGTAGGGGGCTCCAAATATAATTCACAGACCTGCTGCAGACCACTTACCTAAGACCTCATAGTTGTCTGGAACCGGTACTTTAAACATTTTTTTAATTATAGGTAGGAAAGGAAGGAAGAGATATAGAGGAAGAGACATTTTTAAGTACTTATTAAGAACCAGAACAATGAGAATGAAGCTTTTTTAACACACAGATTCAGCTGTGGCACATGTGCACACTAGCAGTACGCTTCAGTGATACATGATTTGGTTTAAAATACAGTATTGGCATAAAAATTCATTATAATTTCAACTATTAAATGATTAGAGGACCTCTGAGTTTTTAAAAGATCTTAAATTTTGAGAACTGCTGGATTAGTCACTTTGCAGCCACAGTCCTAGCATGGGGCGAATTAAAATCTCTGCTGCAATACATTGGTTGTGCCTCTGATACTGGAGACAAAGTAAATTCAGTAAAACTGCCTGAAGTTATAGGTAAAATTAGATCAGGGAGTCTGGGGTGTCTGAAACACAGATTTAGAAAGGGATTCATAAAAATCTCTGAAATTTTATCCACAACTAAAATGCCAGATCCATGATATCTAGAGTATCTACAGTACTTAAATGTTGTTTTATGTTCCTTGATAATATGCAATATGTAGAGTCTTGAAAATATGCAAAATATTTTGTGTGGGGATATGACCAACCTGCATAATTTTTTTTCTGTCAAATGTCAAACAGTGGTCTTCCTATTTCATAAGCGGCATATTTTGTATCATCATAATACAGGTTTTACAGAAAATTAATTTCTCATTTATTCCAATGATTTAAAACAAAAGCCATAGAAATATATTAGCTAACTATGAAAGAGCAGTACCACCTATCTAAAAAGCAACTATCTGACAGAAAGTACAGACTTTAGTGCTGTAGATGGCAGTTGTTTATGGCACCTCTTTGGCACTGTGTATTGTATATAGATTTAATAGATTTTAGGGTCGTAAGTGACCTATTAGATCATCGAATCCAACCCTCTGCCCTGGGCAAGAAAGAGTGCTGGGGTCAGATGACTCCAGCCAGGTGTTTGTCCAATCACTTGTTAAATACCTCCAAGGAAGGGGACAGTACCACCTCCCTTGGAAGAGTAGTCCATATTTTGGCAATCCTGACTGTAAAGAATTTTTTCCTGATGTCCAATCTAAATTTGGTCTCCTTCAGTTTGTGTCCATTGTTTCTAATTACCCTGATGGGTGCCCTGGTAGACACTGTACCCTCTGTTTCCTGCTGTGTCATTCCCCCCCTCTCCCCCCGATGAGTTTGTAGACGGCCACAAGATCACCCCTCAGCCTTCTCTTGTGGTGGCTGGAGAGATTCAAGTCCCTCAATTGGTCCTCGCAGGATTTTTCCTGTCGGCCTTTAACCAGATGGGTGGCCCTCCTCTGAATCTTTTTCAGGTTATCTACATCCCTCCTGAAGTGCGGCACCCAAAACTAGACGCAGTACTGTAGCTGTGGCCTGACCAATGCCACATAGAAGGGAAGTATCTCCTCCCTAGACCTGTTTTGATGCACCTACTCATGCAAGAAAGAGTGCAGTTAGCTTTACTTATTATGTCATCACATTAGCAACTCATGTTCATTTTGGAGTCGACTGAGATCCCTTTCCACAGTTGTGCTACTTAGAATGGTACCTCCCAGGCTATAGGTGCGTTGATGATTCTTCCTCCCTAGGTACAACACATGGCATTTATCTTTGTTAAACTGCATCCTATTTTGTTCCGCCCACTTCCCCAGCCTGTCCAAATCCTCCTGGATTTGCTCCCTGCCCTCTAATTTGTTTACATCCCCGCATAGTTTGGTGTCATCTGCAAACTTGGACAGAGTGTTTTCTACTGCCTCATCCAAGTCACTAATGAAAATATTGAACAGTACCAGTCCTAGGACAGAGCCTTGGGGGACTCCACTGTCCACATTTCTTCAGGTAGAAACCAACCCATCCACCACCACTCTCTGGGTGCATCCCATAAAGCAATTTTTCATCCACTGGACTGTGTAATAATCTACATTGCAACTCTTTATTTATAAGAATTGGGTGCCACACTGTGCCAAAGGCCTTTTTAAAATCTAAGTAAATAACATCTATCTCTATTCCTTCATCCAAGCATTTGTGACCCGGTTGTAAAAAGAAACCAAGTTAGTCAGGCAGGTTCTGCCTGCTATGAACCCATGCTGGTTGTCCCTTAGCATTATTTTATCCACTGGTCCCCCACAAATGTGGTCCTTAACAATTTTCACAAAGGTCTTGCCAAGGATAGAGGTGAGGCTAACTGGCCTGTAGTTACCTGGTTCCTCCTTCCTCCCCTTCTTAAAAATAGGGACCACATTGGCTCTTTTCCAGTCCTCTGGGACCTGTCCTGAGCACCACAAGTGCTCAAACGGTTGTGCCAGTTGTTCCACTATGACTCCAGCTAATTCTCTAAGTACCCTAGGATGAAGATCATCAGGGCCTATTAACTTAAACACATCCACCCACTCCATGTATAAGTTGTTGTGTGAACTTGCCATGAGTTGGAATTTCAAACTAGCTGTGCACAGATATTTAAGTGGGGAAGTGATATCTGATCAAGCCCCAAAGCAATAGAGAGCACACAAATAAGCATGCAGGTAGCCCCAGTAAAGCAGTGTATGATAGCAGTGGGAAGATCTGTTTACACTAACCTCATGGCTGGAAATCTCACTTCAAAAAGAGGTTAATTAATAGGCATTGAGACACCTGATGATTTGAAATAAAAAATGTTGGGTGTAGATGCAAATATCATATCAACCTAAAACAACTTTCAAGTCTGGACAAGCTTTAATCAATGTTGGGTCTAGTTCTGCTTTACTGCTCTGGCATTGTGAACAGGCCTTAGAGGTGGTATAAAGAACACTTATTTTTCATAGCTAGAGAAAGGGGCAAGGGACTCAGTGTAAATGAGAATCGAACCCATTGTGTCCAACCCACTGACAATATATTCAGCATTAGTTCAGAAGGTGCTTACTCCCATCCTGTTGCAAAGAATATACTGTGTACACCCTGCAGTTGAGGCAGATGATGATGATTAGTTGATAGTAAGTAGCAAGCTCAGACTCTCCCTGCTTGTTCCCCAGGTGCAAAAGCCATTTAGTAGTACCAAAGGCAATTCTAGGATGCATACAAATGGTATGAGTTTCCTGCATGACATAAATTGGGGCCCCAATATGCAGCACTGTAAAATGGCCGTGCACAGGCGAAGGAGCTGGGATAGGTTATACAATGCTGTGGACATCCTCCATCCTCCCCTTTGTAATGTGAAGGGAAGCAATCTGGATAATGGGATGGTGTGCACCCTCAGTAAGTTTGCAGGTGACACCAAACTGGAGGAAATACTAGATATGCTGGATAATAGTGCTAGGTTTCAGAAAGACCTAGACAAATTGGAGGATTGGACCAAAATAAATCTCATGAAATTCAATAAGGACAAGTGCACAGTCCTGCACTTAAGACAGAACTATCCCATGCACAAGTACAGGCTAAGGACCAACTAGCTAAGCAGCAGCTCTGTAAAAAACAACTTGGGGGTGACCACGGACAATATGCTGAATATGAGCCAACAGTGTGCCCTTGTTGGAAAGAAGGCTAATCGCATACTGGGCTGCATTAGTAGGAGTGTTACCAGCAGACTGAGGTTATTCTTTCTATTCAGCACTATTGAGGCCACATCTGGAGTATTATGTCCAGTTTTGGGCTCCCCACTACAGAAAGAATGTGGACAAATTGGAGAGAGTCCAGCAGAGGGAAACAAAACTCGTTGGGGGGGTGGGGCACATGATTTCTGAGAAGGGGTTGAAGGAACCGGGTTTATGTAGTTTGAAGAAGAGAAGAAAGAGAGGGAATTTAATAACAGCCTTCAACTACCTCAAGGGTTCCAAAGAGGATGGAGTTAGATTGTTCTCAGTGGTGGCAGATGACAGAACAAGGAGCAATGGGATCAAGTTGCAGCAAAGGAAGTTTAGGTTAGATATCAGGAACAACTTTCTCACAAGAAGAGTAGTAAAGCACTGGAAGAGGTTACTCAGAGATGCTGTGGAATCTCCATCCTTGGAGGTTTTTAAGACCCAAATAGACAAAGCCTTGGCTGGGATGATATAGTTGGGGCTGGTCCTGCTTTGAGCAAGGGGTTGGGCTAAATGAACTCTTGAGGTCTATTATAACCCTCATTTTCTATGATTCTGTGGATGTGTCTACACATACATTCAACTGTGCAGTTGTTACTGTGTAGTCATTTGTGCAGTCATATAGTCTATTTAGTAACCACCAGTACTGTGCAGTCATTTCTGACTACTATGCTGTAGCTCATTGTTACTGTACAGTAGTGGTAGCATGATGGTTCATGCCCACCAATGCTATGTAGTGTCTCATGTAGATGCACCCTGTGATAAGCAGCCTGAAGTATGGCTACATTAACCTACTCTAGATACTGGAGTTGAGTAGGCCCCTATGACAGTTCTTCAGCTTTTCTCTGGCCTGGAGGCTTCACCTGTTTTTCTCAAGCAGCTGACCAGTATCAGACCTGGCTATCAGGTTGGATGTGCACTCTGACCTGGAAAATGAGGAAATGAAATGTCTAAAACACTAGCTGTGAGGCTATGGGTACCACTTCTTTAAAACAGTATCAGGAGACCAGCAGAGAGCTGGCCAAAGGTGCAAGAGAGAAGCGGGACATGGAAGTAAAGAGAGAGAGCAGTTTAGGGATAATCTGCTAAATCCCCTTGTTCAGTGTTAGAAGAAAATGACATTTCAAATGGTTCCTTACCTTTGCCAAGGGATACTAACCTTTCTGGATCAGTAGGGAGCCACCTGCAAGCGTAGCCAGAGCAGCTGGAAAGAATTCATACACCATGTTGCTGGGAGGCATAGTCAATACATAGAAAGAACACGGCAGTAGAGCTCACACACAGTTTCCATCATTCCGTGGGGTTTCCAGGCAAGGCAATGTGGACTTGGCCAGAATCTCACTCTCTGGCCTATGTGGTTATGGCAGATCGGTAAGTTAGGACACCTATGCACATGCAGGGAGGCTGCTCCAATGCGCTATAATTCCAGTGTGTCGACGCAGACTTGATTAATTGAGGCTGCTGAAGCATGGAATTCAACGCAGTACAACAGTTCCCAGCGTCATGTGTATCAGCATCCTTGCACTGAAAAATGTCTCCAAGGCATTTTGAACTAAAGCTCATTGAGTGAGTTTTAGTTCAAAGGGCCCCACCACCATTTTTTCAGTGCAGGGACACTGATACACATGATGATTGATGCTTCTAATCAGTGTGGCTTGCAAAAGCTCTGCACTTACTGCCACCATGTTACTGCCACCATCACTGTGTTCCCGCCTCTGCCAGTGCAGCCATGCCCCCCACCGCTGCTGGGGGCATGCATCATTCATGGAGCAAACTACTGCACAGTAAGTCTCACCATCTACACATGCAAACACTTACTACACAGTTATTTGCTCTAATAACAAGTATGTTTGGTACCTGTAAATACAAATAGGAAATTTACTTGGGAGTAATTACTCCACAGTATGGTAACGCAAATGTGCTCCTGGTCAGCTGGGCAGCAGGGGGCAGGAGATCACTTTCTGCCCCCAGGAGCTGTGTGCTGCCAGAGCAGGTTCTGGACCTACAGCGCAGGTGAGGACAATGTCCCCCTGGCCTGGCAGCAGGGAGCTACCAGCCCCAACTCTGCAATTGTGGAGTGGGAGCTGGTAGCTCCCTGCTGCCAGACCAGGGGGACATTACCTCGCCCAGGCTCTGGTGGCAGGCAGCTCCTGGGGGCAGGGAGTAATCACCCAGCCCCTGCCAAGAGACAGCTGTTTACTGGCCCCATGCTCCCTGCCAGCCCCTGAGCTAGCACACAGGGAGAACCTACAACTCCTCCTGGCTGCTGCAAGGGGCCAGTACATGTCCAGAAGGGGTAGGAAGCATGCTCCTACCGTGACCAGGAAATCTGCTCCCAGTTGCCCACATGTGCCTTCCTGGTGTGGGTTTATTCTAAAGTAAATTACTCTACAGTAAACCCATCCCACAGCATTTGCATGTGTAGACATGCTCTGGGTGCATGAGTGTCTCCACTACTGGAATAAGATGTCTCCATGTCTTCAGAGGGGGGGATCCATGTGCACCCCCTACTTATCATCCCGGGTTTGTGCTAATCTCAAGTAAAGCATCTTGTGCAGATGTGCCCTCAGAGCAAGTAACTGGGGAATGGGTACCAGCATACCCCCTCTTCAACATTTGTAGAGGATCCCCCTCTGAAGCCATGGAGACATCTTACCCAAGTCTTTTCATTCATTCTCTCCATGCTCTATAATGTATGACTATCCTTGAGCCATTGATTAACCATATTTAACACAGAGCTGGGTTAATGGGCTTCATGGTACTGCTGCTACTATAAAGAAAAGGGGCTGCCTCCAAAATCATTTTGCCATTCCTATTAAATAGGCTGGCAAGTCAGTCCAGTTCCTAGGGGACAGGGGTCCACATCACAAAAAGCTGCCAACATGCACAACATGAATTGCCTTTTGTTGGCTTATCAGTAGAGGCCAAGCTTTATCAATAATAATTCTTGGCTTGGCACTTGTATCTTTCAGATGCTTAACAAACATTAACTAATTAATAATTAATACTGAGCACTTTATCACCAAATCAAATCCACAGAAGAAACACGCCCCACTCACACCCACCCAGCAATAATCACTCAGTATCATTTCCATGCTGTACTCCATCCTCCTAGCAGCAATCTTAGCATCCGCAATTCATTCCTGCTGTCCTCTTCTGTTCTACTCATGGCCCTATGTTCTTTGAATAGGTGCAGGATGCCTTGAGCAATGTTTCTGAAAAGGTCTCAGAATTCATCCAAAGGCTTGAGTGGTTCCCAAGATAAGTCGCGAGAGGGACCTATCTGCAGGATGTATACTATCCTGCCTGCCTCAGCAGAAGATGAGCGAGCTAACGGCACAAAGCTTCCCTTTCTTGTCACTCCAGCCACTCTAGCACTGAGTGCTTTGCTTTCACTGTGACCAGACATTCCTATCTCAGTGTGCTGCTATCATAGATTCATAGATTGTGAGGCTGGAAGGGACCTCAGAAGATCATCGGGTCTAGCCCCCCTGCATCAAGCAGGAAAGTCAACTGGGATCAGGTGATCCCAGCAAGGTGACTGTCCAGTCTCCTCTTGAAGATTTCCAAGGTAGGTGATTGCACCACCTCTGGAGGGAGCTTAGTCCACAGTCTGGATACCCTAGCTACGAATTAGTTTTTCCTAATGTTGAGCTTGAAATAGTCTTCTAGGAGTTTGTGATCCCTACTCATGGTTTTCCCCAAGGCTGCCCTGGTGAATAGTTATTCACCAAGTCCTTGATGTATGCACCTGATGTAGTGGTAAGCTACTACCAAGTCCCCTCTCAGTCTTCTCTTTTTTAGGCTGAAGAGTTCCAGGTCCCTCAGCCTATCCTTGTATGGCTTGCCATGTAAGTCTCTGATCATATGGGTGGCTCTTCTCTGGACCCTCTCAAGCTTTTCCATATCCTTGTTGAAGTTCAGTGCCCAGAACTGGATGCAGTACTTCAGTTGTAGTCTCACCAATGCTGAGTAGAGCAAAAGAATCACTTCCTTGGTTTTGCTGGAGATACATCGATTGATGCACACCAGAGTATTATTTGCCCTGCTGGCTACAGTGTCACACTACCTGCTCATGTTCATACTGTGGTTTATTATTACCCCCAGGTCTGTTTCATTTGTAGTGCCGGTCAGATTGGCGTTGCCAAGCCTGTAGGTGTGTAGGGGACTGTTCGTCCCCAGGTGGAGCACCTCATATTTCTCGAAGTGTGACGGGGCAAACTTGAGGCTAGATTGCAAGTTGGCCCACCCACCTGCCTAGGGCAGTCTGCCCTGACTCTCCTGCCACAACTTGAATATTAACCTTATTTAGTAAGTGAGAGGCTGCCTTTACACTACCCCGATGCCAGGGGGTACTATCCATGACTCTGTACCTCCCCTACACCATGGGCAGTGCCTTGCAGATGTCATCATAAGTTCTCAAGGGCTCCAGATCAAGTCTAGGCCAAACTCAGCCACAGTTAGGCCTCTTTCATATTGCCCAGTTATGGGCCACATACAGAAGCCCCCCTTTCACAGGGACCTTGTTCACTCCCCCTGCTCTCACTAGGGTTCCATTTGTACTGCCCCTCTTGGGCCACACACGCTCCACCCTTGCTCCCTGAGTGACCCCTTTGGACCATCGGGAATAATTCCCATCACTCGTTGGCCAGTAGGCATGCAGCCTTTTGGGCCTCTCTCATACCCTCATCTGAATGGCTGCCAGGCAATTTCCCAAACTGAGGCTCACTTTGCCCCCTGTCCATCTCTAGAGCACTTCTACGCCCCTCTCTCTCTGGGGCTCCACACAGCCCCCTCACTGGGGCCAGGGCTCTCTGGGATCCTCCATCCCCACCACCCGCATAGGCTCAGGTGCCTACCTAGGCGTGCCTGGCACCCAAGCTCTAACTAAAAACCCACCAGATGGTGGAGGCTAGGGTTTAGGTGCCCTTCCCTGCTTTTCACTGGGGAAGCAACTGGCCTGGCATTTCTTAGGGGCTCCCATGCCACCAGGAGCCCCAGCAGGCCATCCTCCAACAGGGTGCAGTTTTAGGTCATACCCAGGCCCACTGAGGCCTCCTCCTGCCCCATAGGCTCCCTTTTATCTTCGAGTGATCCAGGAGCAGCTCTGCCTAATGTTGCCTTCTGGCTGCCCAACACAGACTGCTGCCTCTCTGGCCTATGTTTGAAAATGGCTGCCCTCATCAGGCACCTGGCCTGCTCCAGCCCTTACCATGTTAAACTTCATCTGGTTCTGATCCACCCAACTTGCCAGCCTGTCTACATCTGCCTGTATCTGCCAGCTACCTTCAAGTGTGACCACTCTTTCCCATAACTTGGTGTCCTCTGTGAATTTGGCCAGTGAACTCTTCACCCCCACATCCAAATCACTGATGAAGATGTTCAAAAGTACTGGACCAAGCACTGACCCCTGAGGGACAACACGGGCCACTTCTCGCCAAGATGACACAGATCTGTTCAGTAGAAATCTTTGGGACCTACCCTGCAGCCAGCTTCTTAGCCACCTAACTATCTCTTAGTTTCATTTGCAGCCAGTCTAATTAGCTAGGCAAGAGAGGGGAGGCTGGAATTGTCCATGCTGGGGTAAAAAATGAAGGAAACTCAGAGCTATTTGTAGCATGAAGATACACCATTGTCACCTCTTCTGTGGGTACAGAGAAAGGGTTGCACCTAGGTTTGCAATCTATCTCCTGTAGCAGTAGACTCTATATAAGACAGCATAGGGATAGCATAGGAAAGGCTAGAGGAGCAGGAAAATATGCTATAGCACTCGCTTCCTCTGAAATCCATCTCACTGCCCCCTCCTTGAGTATCACTCCTCTTACTAACATCAACCCTACACTCACCCCTAGGCTTCCCAGTTGATGAGTGTTTTTAGTCTATTAATTTAAGCTACCAGCACTGCTGAGGCACAGAGGTTAAGTTATTATTTATTATTAAAGTTTTCTCCTATCTGACATCAGCACAATGGTTTACCACTAGGACTTTTTATAGTGCTATTCTTGTATATGGACTTGTGCTATGAGGAATTTGTTGATAGTGAATACAGCAACAGCTTGGCCAGGCCTACACATAAAATCTTTATGACTAAATTAAAATAATAGTGCATCTTGCACACAAATGCAAAGTGGCAGCTGGGACAAAATAGAGCAAACCCAATTGGATTTATTCTCTGTGCTAGATTATGTCAAATCAAGAAAATGGTCAGCAGAGAACTGACATGCTTATCACATGTGTGTGTGTCTCAGAAGCCAGTAGAGGCAAGGAGTTACATATGCATTTCAACTGACCTAGCAGCTAAAGAAAACAAAGGGTTAAATATGCATCTCAAGAGAAACTTGTAAAAGATACAGAAAAGATGCTCTGGATGCTCTGTACATGACAAACACTTCTCCCAACAAACATCCTAATGTATAGGTTGTTAAAAATGTCTGAACCATTCAATGTATGTCTGGAGTTTAAAAAACAAACCATCATCCATACAAGCTATTGCAAATGTTCCCCAATTGATATACAAATACCCCAAGACAGGTTTGGTGACACCTCTTAAGTCTCCTGTCTAACTGGTAAACTGACCTACAACTGCAGGGTATGCAGGAATGCATAAGTCTTGGCACCTAGACAAGCCAGAACATAAGCCGGGCAATTAACAGTTATGATACAATGATCAACCTCTTCCTCCCTGTTTGTTTGGACTCCAATAGGCCAACTATCAAGGAAGAATGCTTTGAAGTTATACAATTAAACAGTATAAGAACTAACAGGATTTGCCAGCAAAGTGGCAAGAGAGATCACTGCTACATTGCACTCGGCTTAACCAGCAACGGATCCTGCTTGGTGAAAGCTGCAAGACTGGACCACCTTACTTCACCGGCATTGGTGAAAAAACACTATTGCTACTAAATATGTACTAGGACTTTGTGGAATAGCTCATTTTACTTTGGGAAGGAGTCTTTTTCTATCATTTGATTTTAAAACCTTGCTTGTAGCATTATTAAAGCCTTTCTGCTATTGATCAACCCAATGTTGTATCAATTCTTGGGGCACTAGGTTTAAAAACCTGCTTTCTAAGTACAGCAGACTTCACGCCCCCCCATTAAACAGCACAGGGAAGACAACCTGGGTTCTTCTCTTTGAAATACACAAGCTATTAGCCTGAGCCAAAGGAAACTCTCTGTGAGCTCTTAGAAGTATCATGGCTTCTATTTTGTGGCCTTGTAATCTGGTCTCCTGGACAGCCAAGAGAAGGAAATATGTGAGACCAAAAAGAAGAGAGCAAGCCAGAGAGTATGTCTCAATGAGGCTTCTTCTATAGAAATTGGGGGATGCAGGGTTCTTGCCTGGACCCTTGCTCCCAATGGGGAAGAAACTTTCCCACAGTTCCCATACGTTTTATCTAAAGTCTATTAAATGCAAGGAGTTCAGCTTCAAGAGGAGGACTAACGAAGGAAATAGCTTAGTACCTAACCTGTGGGTGGTTGCTTGGCGAACTGTGCTGTAAAGCCAGTAATCTACATTCAAATTCCCTGATCAGGGGGCCTGGAATCTAGGTTTCATACTTCTTGGGCGAGTTTTCTAGCTACTAGGCTATTAAGTGAAATCACGAATGAATTGCCCTTGTTTTTGCCTGGCTACTAGGGCTGTGTGAAACAGTACCATTTCCTTTTGAATTCCATTTCACTATTTCAAAGGGACAGTGCTTCTGTTTCACATTTAGTTTCATTTTGAAGCACTAGTCTATTTCATTTCATCAAAACTGTTTTGCTGTTTTGACACATTTCAAGGTTTCACCCATAGGCTATAATGGGGAAACATGAAACTGCCTATAACTGTCATTTCTTGCCTGATTCAAATGGAAGCAGGAGGGATGGTAACCCCTGCCAAGGCTGCAAAGCCTTTCCAGTTTCAAGGAGATAGGTGCAGGGGTTTCTGGGAAACTGAACCTCAAAGTCCTGAAAACAAAACTAAGGTCACTTGCAAGTGTGAAGGCACAGGGGGCTGAAAACAGCAGGCATGGTACCCCCTGCTGAGGCCACAATATCTCCCAGGTTTCAAGGAGATAGGCACAGGGGTTTCTGGGAAACAGCACCTCAAGCTGCTGACAAGCAAAACTAGTGACATGTGACTATTAAGGCACGCCCTCACTGGCGCTGGGGCCTCTACACGACATGGTAGTGTGCCCCAATGAGGTCTCTTTCTCCCTTACAACCTCAGCCCGGTCCAGCACTTTAAACAAAAACAGCTAAGTAAGCAGCACAGTAGCACTAGCATCTCAGGCATCCAAACTGTCACAAAGCCTTTCTTTCCTTTCTTGCAGGAGCTTCTTTTCCAGCTGCTACCAGAGAACTCTCCCTACCAGCCCCAGCCCTGGGGCTTAGATGTGCCCAGGGCCCAAATCCTTCCGGTCAGCTGATTGGGGACAGGTGCTAAGGGTGTAAGTTGTAGCCATGTTTGTTTAAGGATGTGGCACTGGCAGACAAGGTTCTTTGGGTCAATCTGGTATCTTTTAGTAGACCAACTGAATAGTTGGAAAAATATGTCTTAGCAAGCTTTCCGGTTGAAAAACCCTTCATCATGCTGAGGAAGCACCTGCAGCTGCTGTGTGTGCTGTTCCTTGATGGAAGGAATACCAAAAGAAGCCAGAGGCCAGCATGCAGTGCAGGCAAAAAAGCCAGTCAGTGAAAATGAAAATGGAGGTGTCAGGGGTAAGGGTGGGGGAGTAAAGGGGTTGTAGCAGCACAAGTGAAAGTGGAGAGGTACCTTGGGAGTCAGATGTCTGGCAGGTTGTAGTGTATCAGAATTCCAAAGTCTATACTGAGTCCATGAGTTTCTGTACCTAGGAGGCTGATGAAGTGCAGTTCATAAGCTCATCTGTAAAAAGTGGTTTGAAAATTCAAACAAGCACTGAACCGTACTAATCTCATTACCGGAAGCCAACTTCCTACAGCTCAAAACACACCAAATGGATACAGGCCATGCCATGACAAGAAGGAGTTTCCACCAAGTGCCCTGATGGAAAATACATAGGAGATACCAAGCAATAACTGCACATCAAAATGAGCGCACACCAAAAATCTATCAAAGACAAGAACAGACTACCACCTGTCTCCAGTCTCTCAGGCCTGATCCCCAAAGGGAATTTACAAACCATTTTTCACAGACAAGCCTGTGAACTTCACTTCATCAGCCTCCTAGATACAGAAACTCATGGGCTCAATATGGATATTGGAATTCTGACACACTACCACCTGCTGGACATCTGACTCCCTAGGTACACTCCACTTTTACCTGTGCTGCTACATACTCCTGCCTCCCACACCCCAGCCTGTCCCTCAACCCCTGATGCCTACATTTCCATATTCACTGTGGATGGACTGAAAAGGGTGGCACTCACTCTGTCTGCACCTGGGGCTTGGGGAACCCCAGCAGTGGGAGGTTCACCTTGAGGAACACCAGCTAGTCCACCAAACCAGGATCCAAGGAGGTGCAGTGGGGTGCCACTACATCACTAGTAATGCTGATCACCCTCTCACTGGTCAGTGGACAGGACAGGTATTCCCAAGCAACCATGGCTTGCCCAGTAGGCCAAGGAGTTGCACAACAGTGGTGACACGTCCTTGGAGAGATGGGCAGCCACCAAGGCCTGAGTGCTACCAACCTGATGGTGGGGTCTGGTGCCTCTGGAACCCACCATGGAAGCCATGCCCTTGGCCCATATTGGCAGCTCCTGTAGTGGAGGAGGAGACTGGCTGGTAGATGGTGTGCTGGCACGGGACAGTGAATCCCTTTCTTCCACGTCTTCCCACCTCCGCCCTTCTGCCTCCCTGACTCTCTTCACCAGCACTTCTGTCCACTGATCTAAGGTTTTGCTTCTGCATATGCTAATGCTCCCCTTCACCTTTGGGTCACACATGGTGGCCAGTACATGGACCATACTGGACCACAAGACATCAAGTTGTTTTCTGATGCCCTCCTTTAGCCACCTCACCAGTGCCTGCACATCTGGTGACAGTGGCTTGCCTCAGCCAGGAACAGTGATCCCCTGGAACTTCTCCATTTAGTTCTGAAGTTCCCTTACTACAGGAATCACCTGGCTAAGGAGGCTATCACCAGTGCTGAGGCTCTCAGTGTTCTCAAGGAAGAGCTTGAGGACCACCAAGATCTGGGAGATGGTGTCCCACTCAACTCTGTTAAGTGGGCCGCTGATCCCAGTCTCCCCAAGGAAGGCCATCTCATGGATAGCTTTCTGTTGCTCCACCAGCTGCTCGAGCATCAGGTATGTGGAGTTCCACCAAGACTCCACATCCTGCATGATTTTGTGCTGCGGGATGTTCAGCCCTGCCTGTTTGTCCCACAGCATCTTGGCCCCCTTGATGCTCCAGTGGAAGTAGCCTGCCACCTTCCTGCATTTGGAAATGAGCTTGCTGGTGGTGCTGTCACCGGCACCAGCACCAGCACTGGCACCGGCAGCCCTTCCCCCTTCAAGGTGTCCCTGACAATGAGGTGCAACTTGTGTACCACACAGCGGATGCCAAACAAGTTGGCATCCTGGACCACTTTGACTATTTGGTCCCATTGCTGGTGAACATGAACCCACAGGTAAGCTCCCCCTGCCTAACAAGTCACCCCTGCACCAAGCGCTTCATGGCCCTTGCTGTGTGGGACTAATCCATCACCTCAGCTTGAAGGAGAGCCCACCAACAGTCTGACTGGTCACACCAGTGCCCTGTGAGGGCAAGGTACGCATGATCTTCACCCTGGCTGCTCTAGATGTCTGAGGTGAAGTGTAAGACCACCTGAGGACCTGCCTTGCATAGCTCCTCCATCAAGTATTCCCTGCGCGCCTCATACAGGGAGGGCACTACTGTCCTGCTGAAGGTGCTGCATGCAGTAACTTGGTACGATGGGGCCACGAGCACCATGAGCCGCCTGAACCCTGGCCACTTAACTAAGGAGAAGGGCTTCCCATCCACAGCAAACATCTCTCCAATGCTCTGAATGATCCTGCTCGCCTTTGCAATGTGCCCCCCTTCCTGTCTGCCTTTCCCCCACTGTTCCAGGGCCTGCCTCCACTTCAGGGGGACAGGGCCTTTGGATTGAGAGGGGGACTTCTTTTTGGGCATGCTCCCACTGGTGCCAGGCTGAGTAGGAGCAAAGGCAAGGGCAAGGGGGTGGTGCCTGTAGAGATGCATCAGCATCCCCATGGCACTCATGGGTTTTGTTCCCTTGCCCCAGCTGGTTTTGGCTTGGCAGTGCAGGCAGAGCATATGTGGGATCATCTGCCAGCTCAAAATGATCCCAGACTACACTACCCACTCACTTCTGGGTTGCAGGTGCATGTGCAGATGCTGCCTTTTCCACCTCCAACAGGAGGAGTGGACTCAGCTGAGCCACTTGCCTCCACAATCTCTACCTCAACCTCCTCCAAAGTGCCTTCTGGGGAAAGCAACCTGGTTCTGCTGGAAACTTGAGGACTGTGGAGCACAAACTCAGATGATTCCTTCTCCTTCCCCAGAATTTCCCTTGCTATGGCACTCAGATCCAGCTCCAGCTCTTCCTCTGGCATTAGAAGGCTTAGCATGGGAAGTGAAATGGGAGTGGAGGAGACTGTCATGGTGGTTCTGCTGCTTGTTGTCATGGTGGTGGGGGTGGTGGGATGCCGGTACTCTTAGAGGGGATGCAGACCCAGGCACAGGCAGTGGCACTGCTCCCCTCTCAGGAATTACAGGTCTCCCTCGACCCCCTCTTCTGCCCCTCCCTGAAGATTTGCCAACTGCCTTTCCAGCATGCTTCATTTTGTGTTTCACAGTGTATTTGCCTTGGTGTGCTGGAAAATCTGTGTGTTCTTCTGTATTGTAATCTGATTTATGTAATATATGTAGATAAGATAATTGTATGTATAAGTATTTATGTAATGTATGTATATATTTGTGTATTTCTTTAATAAATAAAATATATAAATGTATGTAGTATGTGTTCCTGAATAAATTCTATATCATAATATGCAATATATGCTGTGCTTCCCTGCACAGTGAATGAAATGCACACTGTGAGAAAAAGCAGAGATTTCTTTTCTGGGGGAAAAGAATCAAAATAGACTAACAAAAACAAAAAGAAGATTTTGGGGGAGGAATAAATTGAAAGGAATGAATGAATATAATAATAAAATAAATGGGTATAGAAAGCAAAAGGTACTGATGGATCCAACTTGCTAGGAACAGGCTAGGAAGTAGGAAATGATAGTCTTTGCTATCTGATGCTGCTGAGCTGCTGGAAGACACAGCTCAGTAACTGACTCCAAGGCAGAAAGCAGCTCAGTTCAAACAATGCTGCTTTTTATGCTGTTTTTCCATCCCCCTGCCAGAGCACTGGGATTGGAAGAGGCCTCAGGGAAGGATCATAGTCACTTGCCAGCTACAGTCAATATCAGAGCAGTTTTTCCCCCACCTTCCCCCCCTCTCTCTTTACTTTCTTTTCCCTTGCAAGCAAGACCAGTTTTGAAACTCAAAACATTTCAAAACTTTCAAAATAAGTGAGGGAGATTCCTTACTCTTCATCAATGCGGACCTCATGAAGGAACACCTTGAGAGGCTGGATACCTTCAAGCCAGCTGGTCCTGACAGTTTACACCTGAGGGTACTCAAGGAGCTGCCAAGCATCATAGCCCAGCCCCTGGCACAGATCTTTGAGAACTCCTGGTGCTCTGGTATAGTGCCCAAAGACTGGAAGAAGGCCAATGTGGTGCCTTTTCTTCAAGAAAGGGAGGAAAGTAGATCCAGCTAACTACAGGCCCATCAGCCTGACCTCTATCCCGGGGAAGGTCTTGGAAAAGATTATCAAGGAGGCCATCCTTAGCAGACTGGCTGATGGCAACATCCTGAGGGATAGCCAGCATGGGTTTGTTGCGGATAGGTCTTGCTTGACCAATCTCATTTCCTTTTATGACCAGGTGATCTATCACCTGGACAAGGGAGAAGAGATTGATGTCATATAGCCTGACTTCAAAAAAGCCTTCGATTTGGTATTCCATGATCACCTCTTGACAAAACTGGCTAACTGCGGCCTCAACCACACCACAATCCACTAGCTGGGGAACTGGCTCTGTGGCAGTACCCAGAGGGTAGTGATTGATGGAAGTCAATCATCATGGTGCACTGTGACCAGTGGGGTCCCTCAAGGCTCTGTCCCAGGGCCTATACTATTTAACATTTTCATTAATGATGTGGACATTGATGTTAGAAGTGGACTGCCAAGTTTGCCGATGACACCAAACTCTGGGGTAAAACATCCACACCTGAGGACAGAAGGGTGATCCAGGCAGACCTTGACAGGCTCAGGAAATGAACAGACAAGAACCTGATGGTGTTTAACACAGAAAAATGCAAGGTTCTCCACTTTGGGAGGAAAAACCTGCAGCATCCTTACAGGCCTGGCAGTGCAACGCTGGTTAGCACTACGGACAAAAGGGTCTTGGGGGTCATGATTGACCACAAGATGAACATGAGCCTTCAGTGTGATGCTGCAGCTAGTAAAGCAAGCTCTGGCTTGCATCCATAGATGCTTCTCCAGCAAATCCCAGGATGTCATTCTCCCGTTGTACTCGGCCTTGGTGAAGCCACAGCTAGAGTACTGCATCCAGTTTTGGGCTCCACAATTCAAAAAGGATGTGGAGAAGCTTGAGAGAGTCCAGAGAAGAGCCACGTGCATGATCAGAGGTCAGGAAAACAGACCTTATGATGAGAGGCTGAGAGCCATGGGGCTCTTTAGCCTGGAAAAGCGCAGGCTCAGGGGTGATCTGGTGGCTAGCTATAAGTTTATTGGGGTGCTCACCAGGATCTGGGGGAACATTTGTTCACCAGAGCGCCCGAAGAGATGACAAGTTTGAACAGTCACAAACAACTCCTTGACCATTTCAGGGGTGGACATAAGGAAGAACTTCTTTACTGTCCAAGCCCCCCAGGTTTGAAATAGACTGCTGCCAGAGGTGGTTCAAGCACCTACTTCAAATGCCTTCAAGAGACATTTGCATTCTTATCTTGCTGGGATCCTATGATCCCTGCTGACTTCCTGCCCCTGGGGCAGGGGGCTGGACTCAATGATCTTCCGAGGGCCCTTCCAGCCCTAGTGTCTATGAATCTATGACCTGCCATGATTTCATTTCAAGGCTGTTTCAAAGCCTTTTGTTTTGTTCCGATTTCACTGTTTCGAGCTTGAAACAAGTCGAAACATCATCAAAATGAAACAGCCAACAAAATTTCACACAGCCCTACTGGCTACAGTCTCAGGATGTACACTCATGTATGCAGGTACAGAGCCACATACCATCCTGGTCAGAATGCAGCCAACTATGTGTGCTCGTGTTTCATGTGGACACTTAAGTGTCCATGAAAGAGGACTGCAAACTGTGTGCATGACAAAACATACATAGATGGGTTAGAACCATTTGGGAGCACAAAGTGAAACAGGATTCTTTCCTGTGTCCTGATCTTGAGCTGTCATAAATGAACTCCAAAATCTCTGGTTGTCCTACATGCAAGCATAGGAGAACCCAATGAAAAACCAGGACTGTTTGGTCACTTGGGAATCAGACCTAATTGAGTACGTCTACCCCTCCAGGACTGGTTTAACTGCAGCACCTATGGACTTACTCAAGATTGCCTTGCTCTATCTAGCTTGGCTACCAATAGCAGTGAAGGTGAAGCACCACGAGTTGCAGTACAATCCCATCCAGGACCCCAGTTGCTTGCCTCAATCTTTGCTGATGCATCTTTACTGTTGCTTTACTACTGAGCTGGCTAACTTGAAGTACTGAAATACTTTGGGAAATTTATCACTAGAATCATTTGGAACTCATTCTACAATGGGAAAAAAATCTTTTTTTCTGAAATGGATTTTTCATCTGAAATGAAAACATCCATTTAGTGTGAGGAAATGGCCATTCCAATTTTTTAAAACTGTTCCACAGTTACTCTTTTATATGTAAGTTTTCATCAGAAATTGGTATTTGAAATTCAACATTATTTTTCATTTTGTTTCAACTTCAAGTCTTGCTTTGTGTTCTAGGTTTAAAAGAAAACCAGATGAAGCAGTTTAAGTTAAAAAGTCAATTTAAAAGGTAGATTTGTATTCCATTTCAACTTAAAATGTTGCATTAATTTAATTTTTTTAAACCCTCCAAAATTTTAAGTCAACACTGAAATATTTTCCATTAAATTAAGCTCAAAACTTCTCACAGGTAAATGGAAAGTTCCCACCACAAAAATTAAGATATCTTTTTAATATTTCAAATGTTTCATTGGAAATATTTTGTTTTTTCAAGCAGCTTTGATTAGCAGAGGCAGAGTAGAACTTCCAGTAAAGATGAGTGGGAATATGCTGTGCATTTTATTTCTTCACATCTAATGTATCTAATTTGGCTAGCTATATTCTTGGGCCACTGCCATCTCTATAGTTTCTGAAGGCTTGGAAAAGGAAGGAGAAAAGGAGACAAAGGAAATATAGGAAGAAAGAGAGTGAGCTAGGGGTGCATAGAAGGAGAGGAAAATAATGCATGAGGTATCTAAAATATTAATCTTCCCACATGTCAGCTCTGCTCCCCGAGGGAGCAGAAGAGAGCAAGCAACAAGACAGGTATTTCTGACAGTGTATGTCCAGGCAGTATCCTATTACCCAGCCAAATGATGTGTTCTGTATAAAAATCTTCATCACAATCTCCCCTCAAATCAAACTGTCATTAAAAATCTAGCCTGCATGCTTTGAACCTGGGGCCAAGGAAAAAAGTCCTTCTTTTTATTCCCACTGAAACACACCCGTAATGATACTTTCTATTACTGGAACACTGTCCACACTTCTAGGAAAGGGGATCCCATAAAGCAATGTACTGAGACATAAAATAAAAGCTTGAAATGTGTTTTAGAGCTGAACCTCCATTTGCTGGACTTAAATAAAGCATAAATCCTCCAGTAATGAGAGCAAGCAGGTTGCAGAGGCAAACTGCTTCATTCAGGGAGAGGCATAAATGTTTGTGCTCCTAAGAAACCCAATGCCACCTTTATTTAACTGATGCATGTGCCTGGGATTGAGGAGGTGAAGGCAGGCAGTTGTCTCCAGGCATTTCTTTGGCACATGCACCGGAGGTCTTCTGCACTATCATGCCTGTGCGAAATTTCATCCAGTGTTTCATTCTGAAGTTGTTTTGATGCATTTCAAGCTCAAAACAGTGAAATTGAAATGAAACAAAAGCCTTCAAAACAGCTTTGAAATTAAACAAGGGCACTTGAAATGTTTTGAAAGTTTTGAAATGTTTCAAGTTTTGAAGCTAGGCTTACTTAACTCCAGTGCTGGTCCCAGCCAGCAGCAGCTGCCTCCTGTCATCTGGCAGTCAAAGTGGAGGCCTGCCCATACCCCTGGGAAGGCTGTGGAGCTGTGCCAGACTCCTCCCGGGGGTGTGAGCCCCCAGTGTGCCTGCTGCATGACAGGAGGCTGCTGCTGCCAGCTGGGACTGGCACTCAGCCTGCACCCAGCACTAGGAAGATTGGTGCTGCTGCTGGCCTCAGTCGGCAACACCAGCGCCCTGTGATCCACCAGGCAGATCAGGGACCCCAGGAGGAGTCAGCAGAACCCTGCAGCCCTCCTGAGTGCAGATATCTAGGCTGGCCTGAGGGCAAAGAAAAAAGCATATTGGCAGTGGAAGCAGGGGACAGTGACAAAGGAGGAGTACACCTCCCTGACCAGAGCTTGTAGGGATTTGGTAAGGAAGGCTAAAGCAGCACTGGAGCTTAGATTAGCTTCTGGGATTAAGGATAACAAAAAGTCCTTTTTCAAGTATATAGGTAGCAAGAAGAAGTCTCGGGGTAACATTGGACCCCAATGAGGCAGGGCAGGGCAGTTGGTGACAGAC
>NW_017728922.1:12479359-12501593 GCF_001723895.1 Crocodylus porosus
CTACTTCACTGTAAGGGTGGCCAGAGCCTGGAATAGGCTTCCCAGAGAGGTGGTGCTCTCACCTTCCCTGGAAATCTTCAAGAGGAGACTGGATAGGCACCTGGCTGGGATCTTATGACCCCTCCCAGCCCCAGTGCTTATTCCTGCCCAGGGTTGCGGGTCGGACTCAATAATCTGTCTGGGTCCCTTCCGACTCATTGATTCTATGATTCTACATGTTTTATATAAATCATATTAAATGAAACAAAATTGAGGACCCCAACTTATAAATGTACAAAGCTGCTTCCTGAAAGAACCTCTGAAAGTACCTCAAATCTCTGGGTCCATTCTTGTGCCAAGGCTCTCCTTCATTCCCTCAATTTGCATTTCAGCCTATGGGAATCAAGAGTGTTTAGCACCCTGCAGGATTTAGGGCAAATCACCCATCTTTAAGTTTCATTTGGTCTCAATCCCTCTCCCATTACAATTATTTTGAATTTGAAATATTCTGTTTCACATACAAAATATTTCTCAGGCTCACATATCTCTGAGGTCAAGAAGGTATGATGGGCTACAGGGCCACATGGTCAAGGGATTGCTTCTTGAAAGGTATTCCACCAATATGTTTTTCTCCACAGTATAAATATTCTCTACAGTATAGCTTCCAAAGCAAAATCACATACATCACAGAAAATTTTAATTCGCATCAGAATTTTATTTTATTTTTCACTGAAGAAAACAAATATTTATTTAACCAAAACAAGGACTTTTTAAAAATAATAATAAAAATGGTTTTGGTTTATGTTTTATATTTTTAAAAGAAAAATATTTGCAGAGGATTTAGAAAGAATGACATTTTCCAAATTTTGCACACACAGTTCTCTCTTTCCCCTACTCCACTCCCCACTCCCACCTCCTTGCCTAGTCAAAATGGTCTGCTTTGAACAGCTGTAGTCAGGAGCAGCTCTGAAGAGACCTCACTTTGCAGAGCGGCTGAGAACAGCTAATTGGGATGCTGGACAGAAGCAATTCTGAAGAGGTTTTTGCTTCACAATGTCTCTGGGAACAGCTTGAACAGACAGGTGACTAAAGAGAAGAAATGATAAAGAAACCTCTGCATAGCAGTGGGTGGGGAATAGATGGGAGAGAAAAAAGATCAGAGATGAAGAGAACTTAGTTCCACTGGGAATAGCTGACACAGAGAGATAGTCAAAAGCGGTTCTAAAAGGCCTAGATCAAAGATAACTCCACATCCTGAGGTGTCCTCTATATGCAAAAGAACCAGCATTTAGAAAGCTCAGATGACTTACTGAATAAGAACTTTAGAAATATACATAGCTATTCCTACTTCATGAATACCTTTCCCAGATAGCACCTGGGTGTGAATCTTTTCACATTGCAGCCATTTAGCATCCCTGGGATAATGTTTCAGAAGACAGGTAGAAGATAGAAATGCAATTCCTCACCAGTGTTACACCACTGCACCTGTCCCATGGGCTGAGTCAATTCAGAACTCAAAAATGGGCAGTCACAATGGTTAGTGTGAGAAACCTCCTCCATGCCAACTAAAGAAACTATTTCACCTGGACACTCAGGATGCTTTACCCTCCCCTAAGCTGCCTCATCGAGTCTGATTATTTGGTGTACACATTACATATTATGGAAACTAGAGGTGGTAGCTTATAGATCATGTGGATGTAAAGGAAGAGTTGGCCTTCCTGGAGGACTACGTTACTGGTTAGATATACTGCTTTTCTCCTCTTCCCCTTTGATCTCATTTTCCTCACCATTTTCACCATTAAAATAGCAATGTTTTATCTCAATAGACTTTCATGGCAAGCTGTTTAATTTGTTCTTCATCTACTAAGATTATTTTGTGGTTTGTACTACTTTGTGGCAACACTTATGGGGGGGAAATCAACTTAGTACTTGCCACAGCGTTTGGTGGAAAATAAGAAGAGCTGTCCTTTACTCTGAAGACCTCACTGAGAACTTGGTGGATTCATCCTTGAGCATATGATAGAGACAACTTAAATGCTACAGGTCTTCAGTTAACTAACTGCTGAGATAGGCTCAGACCAACCCAGAATTTCTATGGTTATTCCTATTCCTCATGCTCTGAAAGTTGAGTCCAACCCAGATCAAAGGAACCATGCCATAACAGAAGCCATTTTAGAAGCAGTAACACCTCAGTCATAAGTGTAGCTCAGGAATGTTGTGTCCTGATGGCAGCAGCACATGCAGCAATGGCCGCAGGCCAACACAGGCAGGGCCAGGCTGGCAGCAGTGGCAGATGTTATTCTTGTGCCCTCCCTAAGTTGGTGCCCAGGGTTGGTGCCACACTCATTCCCCCTTAGTCATGCTACTGATCTCAGTGTTTCAGCCATGCTGAGCTGGAGCAAGGCTGTACAGCAGGTGTAAGGTGAAGTAGGCATCTCCCACCTTCCCACCTGCATTTGAATGGCTTGGCTTTCTCAAGACAGTGTGAGCAGCCCAGCCCCCTCCTGCTGCACCACCCCACCCCCCAGGAGCAGAGGCAGGAAGTAGAAATTGGAGCAGGGCAGGGGAGCCCACTGAACACAGTTGCCACAGCAGGAGCAACAGCAGAAGAGGGGTGGATGGCAATGGCAGCCATGCCAGGAACCCACAGGCCACATATGAACCTTTTGGGGGTGGACACATGTAGCCTGTCAGTTGGACAGCCCTGGTTTATACCTTCAGATATTCACTGATAAAATGCAAATGCTGCATCTTCCATTTAGGAACCAACTGGGGGAAAGTCTGCTGGAGATGTAGTGCAGAGGAAGAGCTGTCAAACTCCTGATGGAGAAATTGCTTTGGAGCTCAGTAGTCCACACTGATGCTCGGAAAAGATTTTAACAGACTCTCAGCCTCAGGTAAGTACAAACCCTGTGGTGACTAAACTGACACCAAACATGCAGGATCTATGCAGCCCCTGCAGGATGGCAGACACAGAAAGCCAGCAGATGGTCTAATCCAGCTACTACCACAGCAAAAAGATTGGTCTTGAAGTCAAGGTTACAGAAATGTAAATTTAGTCCTTTTCTTTGCAACAGACTTCCTATGCCACATGGGTAAGACAGTTGAGGCTAGAACTTTGGCTTCTAACTTGCCTATATTCATTCTTCCAAAGAATAGAGTAAGAGCTCATGCTTCTTTTACAACACTTCTACTGTCATCACGGTGTCAACACCTACTATTTATAAAATAGCTTATGAGACAGAGTGCTAATCCAGTACAACAGGATACCTAAGTTCAAGACTTCTCTCAGCCTGAGGAAGTTGAAAACTTGATTTCTCGCTACCTCCAATCAGCTTAGCTCACAGCCCACTGGTTTGGACTGCTTCCTGGGAGATAAGAGCTGTGAGTTTGAACTCCCTCAGATGGACGAGGCATTTAATGGGACTCTACTACTTCCTAGGTGAGTGCTTTAACCACTAGGCCTTAATATAGAAAGTGGGTAGTACAGCCATCTTAAAAAAATCCTCCAGAACTGTATTCTATAAGGAGCCCAATACTCTTGGTATGCATTCTCAGGGGCTGTGGCAGATTGCATCCTGGTTAGGGATATAGAACTGCTTACACTGGGGTAAGGCTGGGCATGTGTAGAAGCAGAACTCTAGCACCCAAGAGCTGTGCAGTCAGAAAGGGAGATGCCTAGTTAGCTCACATGCCTCTAGGTGTGGTGGCACATGAGCAGTACTTCCTGGATTTCAGTTTTGAACTCAGCTGAACTTCAGTTCTGACTTTTCTCCCAGTCCCCATATTTGTACCTCACAGTCAATGGATTTTAGTATCTGATGATTCCAATACGTGGATTTATTTCACCTTGGATATTTATTGCAGAGCATTTATTTGCACCTGTCTCCAAATATCATTTTATCTGGAGAAACTTAAATTTTAAGTCGTTTTGCATCCTCCTGTCAATGCCAGTGTCGTACTTACTCTGAGTGACTCCTGTCAATTCCACTGAATAACTCCCACAGCTCCTCAGAACTTAGGATTCCATCACCAAAATAGTTTTTAAACTCTTCAAATGACAGCTTTCCATCATCTGCATTTAAATGAGAGAAGAAAAATTATACATTATACATTTACAGTAGCATCACAGGCCTTGGTTCCACCCAGTAGAGTCTGTACTAGAAATGGGGGGTGATTGGGCATGGCCTGCATAAAAATTAGAGCTGAGAAATGTCACTGAAACCACATCCCACCAGAATGTGTCATGCTGTTGAAATAAAAACAAACTTGGCAAAACAGGAACAATTCGCCTGGAATTTGACTTCAGAACAAAAAAGGAAAAGAATTCTGATAATGTTTCAGTCTGTTCAGAATGAAAAATCCTGCGTTTTCATTTTGAAATGACTCTCCATTTGGAATCTTTTAAATTTTGTGTTATAATGTTGTAACAATTTTAAGTCGGATTTATGGAAGAAAATACTGGTATCCTACTTGATGCAATAAGATTTTTTGGCTTTCCTACCTGGAGAATTTTGGTGGGGTTTATTTAGAATTGGAAACAAGCCAGATTCTGCCATCTTGAAATCCTCTGTGAAACAGAACAGCCCTCCACTCTTGGCTCTGGGGGACACACAATATTTCAATGAATATTGGTCTGTTGCTGCTAAAGGCAAAATCCAGATCAGCCTCTTAGGCACCTCCAACATAGACTTCAACATGTCTAAATATTAAGTACTTATCCCCAGGAGAATGATTCAACAAAACAGGATTAGGGGCCAAGTCTCTCTATGCAGTCAGTGGAGAGGGATTCGGCATCTCCGGAGGGCAAGTTTGAAAGCCTGGATGCAGAGTTCGGAAATGACAAATCTATACAAAAGGGGAGTTCCTGGTTTTGCAGTTTCCGAGTTTCACAGATTCATAGCTATAGGGTCGGAAGGGACTTTGCAGATCTTCTAGTCTGACCCCCTGTCCTGGGCAGGAGAGAAAACTGGGCTCCAATGACCTCAGCTAGATAATCATCAAGTATCCTCTTAAAGACCCCCAAGGTAGGAGCCAGCACCACTTCCCTTGGAAGTTGGTTCCAGATCCTAGCCACCCTGACTGTGAAGTAGTGCCTACTAATGTATAGTCTGAACCTACTCTCTAACAACTTATGGCCGTTATTCCTTGTTACTCCAGGAGGTGCTCAGGGGAACAAGGTCTCTCCCATTCCCTGCTGCCCTCCCCCCAGTAAGTTTATAGATGGCCACCAGGTCCCCTCTTGGCCTTCTCTTGTGGAGGCTGAACAAGTTAAGGTCCCATAGCCTCTCCTTGTAGGGTCTGCCCTGCTGTCCCCAGATCATGTGAATGGCCCTCTGTCGCACAGCACTCGGGTGCCCTGCGCCTAAAAGCAGAAATGGCTCAGGAGAGACCCCTAGTGGTCAGAAGGGGGAGGCTCAACTGCCAGTCACCAGGGCAGCACAGGTGCTAGTTGCTAGGGGAACCAAGGGAATCAGCTGACAGGAAGGGGCAGCACTTGGCCCCTTCTTAAGCCCAAGCATGAGACCAGAAGGGCAGTTCCCCGCCGGCGGCCAAGGAGGGGGGAACTCAGCCAGTGCAGAGAGAAAGGAGAAGATAGACTGCAGGAGCATCCCCTGGTTGCTGCTATGAGTTGGAGTATTTTCCCAGTAGGGATAGACCATTTAACCTATCCAGTAATACTGCACTGCAACTGGCCCGAGTTGCTAGAAGAAATAGCTAATGTGAGGTGCAAAGAGACCATGGAGAGTTTCGTGGGTGAAACTGAGCAGCCTCCTCACGAGGAGAGAGCGGACCAAAGAGTGGACGTCACCTGTTTGTGGGAAGATGAGCACTTTCAACTAGAACAGAGTCGAGAGTCGGATTTCTGGTGGGCGCTGCAGGAACACCTCACTCGGAAGGACGACGAGGTATTGCGACCAGAACTAATGAAAACAACTCCAAGGTTTGAGGTAAGAGATGGCCTCCTATACCGGATTGAGCAAGGGAAACCTTTGAGAGAGTAGCGGTGGATATCGTGGGGCCACTTCCCTGGAGTAGCACAGGCAACCAATATATATTAGTGCTACTAGACTATGCGACTAGGTACCTAGAAGCAGTACCGATGCGGCCGGTGTCTGCGCTGAAGGTGGCGAACGAGCTATTAAAGATCTTCTCCCGAGTAGGGCTTCTGAAAGAAATACCGACTGATCAAGGGACGAACTTTACATCCCTCATGTTTGAAGGAGTGAGTAAAGCCTTGGGGATCAAACATCTGAAGACAGCCGTATATCATCCACAAATGGATGGGCTCGTGGAATGTTTCAATCAGACACTGAAGCAAATGCTGAAAAAGTTTGTGGTTGAGAGCCCGCAGAATTGGGACAAAATGATACCCCCTCTGTTATGTGCAGTAAAAGAAGTACCCCAGGTCTCGACTGGGTTCTCACCATTTGAGTTGTTATACGGCCGGCAACCAAGGGGAATTTTGGACCCAATTAAGGAGGGTTGGGAGGAACAGTGGCATAGAGACCAGAACATCCTCCAATATGTGATCCAACTGCAGGAAAGCCTTGAAGCGGCCCAGAACATGGTCATGGGAAATCTCCAAGAAGCCCAGCAACGACAAGCGCAGCATTACAACAGAGGCGCCCGGGAAAGGAGATTTGACATGGGAGACCGCATGTTGGTTCCGCTGCCAGACAGCGAGAGCAAGTTACTTGCCCGGTGGCAGGGACCCTACGAGGTCGTACACCAAGTGGGGCCCGTGGATTATGAAGTATACCAGACCAATAAGAAGAAAAAGAGGCAAGTATACCATGTCAATATGTTGAAGAGGTGGGAAGACCGTGAGTGTATGTATTTAGTCCTTCATCCTGAAGAGCTGGAATTGGGACTGACGTTAATGGAGGAAAGTGGGCCAGGGAACATAGAACTGGCCGCGCGACTGTCAGAAGACCAGAGAAAACAGGCTGCCAAGTTGGTCGAGGAGTACGAAGACATGTTCCAGGGAACCCCTGGGGAAGTCTGAGGCATGGTACACCAGATAAAAACCCCTCTGGGCCTGGTAGTACACGAGCATTGGAGACAGATTCCCCAGCGCCTCCAAGACTCAATAAGAGCTGAGATTACAATGATGCTGGAGAAGGGTATTACCTGCGAATCTTGCAGAGATTGGCGGAGTCCCATCATGGCGGTACCTAAGCCTGATGGAAAAATCCGCCTCTGTGTTGACTACTGAAAAGTAAATGCAGTGGCTAAGTTTGATGCCTATCTGATGCCCCGAGTAGACAAACTGGTGGAGAGCATCGGGCAAGCTAACTACATCTCCATGTTGGACTTGACCAAAGGATACTGGCAGGCCCCCGTGGCCCCTGAAGACCAGGAAAAAACAGCATTTGCCACTCTGTGGGGTCTTTTTCAATTCCAACGGATGCCATTCAGATTGCACGGAGCTGCGGCCACATTCCAGCGATTAATGGACAAAGTTTTGGCTCCCCACAGCATACATTGACGACATCGTGATATACACAGAGGGCTAGGCTGAGCACCTCACCACACTGAGGGCGGTACTGAAAGATTAAAGAGCCGGGCTGACAGCCAACCCAAAGAAATGTACAGTGGGGGAAAAGGAAACACAATACCTGGGGTTCATAGTAGGAAGCGGGAAAGTGAGACCTTTGCTGAGTAAGGTGGAGGTAGTGCAAAAATATCGAGCACCCCATACTAAAAAGCAAGTGAGGGCTTTCCTGGGACTGGCCGGTTATTATAGGAAGTTTATACCCCGCTTCACAGATGTAGTAATACCACTGACAAACATGATAAAAGCAGGGGCTCCGACCAACGTGAAATGGACATCAGAAGCAGAAGAGGCATTCCGAACCGTGAAGGAGGCACCGTGCCTACAACCGCTTTTGTATACTCTGGATTTCAATAAATCCTTCTTGGTAAAGACCAATGCATTGGATGTGGCTATCAGAGCTGTGTTGGTACAGCAAGAAGGAGAAGAAGAGCACCCTATAGCCTACATAAGTAGGAAATTATACCCACTGGAACAAAGTTATGCCACAGTGGAGAAAAAGTGTCTGGCGATAAAGTGGGCTATTGAGACACTGCAATATTACTTGTTAGGGAGGTGGTTCACCTTGGTCACTGACCACGTGCCTCTTCGCTGGCTGCAGAGCATGAAGATAATGCAAGGCTGATGAGATGGGCCCTTAGTCTGCAGCTGCATTGTTTCGAGGTAAAACACCGTCCTGGAACCCAAAACATAAACGCCGACTTCCTCTCGAGACCATATGAGGAAGAAGTGGTGCCAGGGGGGCCAGGAGGCTACTGAGTAAGGAAGAAAAATAACGGGGTGTCAGGGAGGCAGATCCCCAACGACTGCAATGAGGCATCCGCTGCCTCCGTCAGGAAAGAACACCATGAACTGAACCATCTACCCGAACATGGAGAAAGTAGAAAAGAAAATAGGCCTAAAGGAACCCTACCAAGGTTGGCTAGTGTTGGGGGACTACTTGTGGTGGGTAACTCCCAACAAATCCCACACGGTGCGCCTTGGGTAAAAGGTGAGTACAAGGCGCCTGAAAACCTCCGCCTCCTGAGCTTGAATTACCGGGTACCGGGGAAAGGGCTGAGAGAAGAGCCCCAGACAGATGGAGCAACAGGTGCGAATGAAAACACAACTCGGTGAGTTGGGAGTTAAAAAGGGGGGGAGGTGTGTTGCAGAGCACTCAGGCGCCCTACGCCTAAAAGCAGAAATGGCTCAGGAGAGACCCCTAGTGGTCAGAAGGGGGAGGCTCAACTGCCAGTCACCAGAGCAGCACAGGTGCTGGTTGTTAGGGGAACCAAGGGAATCAGCTGACAGGAAGGGGCAGGATTTGGCTCCTTCTTAAGCCCAAGCATGAGGCCAGGAGGGCAGTTCCCCTCCAGCGGCCAAGGAGGGGGGAGCTCAGCCAGTGCAGAGAAAAAGAAGATAGACTGCAGGAGCATCCCCTGGTTGCCGCTATGAGTTGGAGTATTTTCTCGGTAGGGATAGAACGTGGTTTTGACCAGATGGTTTAGTTTACATTATAGCCCAGGGGCTTAGTGTTTTGTGTTTACTGTTTTACCGGAGGACTGGCTGAGCCTATTAGCGGTTGGAGGAGGCCTCATAGGAGCTCCACAGTAATGTGGGGACCCTGGCACCATAGAGGGTGCAGTGTTCGGGATGCATTTGACCCCAGTCCCAGAGCGAGAGGAGACAGTGGGAAGCCCCGGAGCGAGAGGGGACTGTGAGAAGCCCCGGAGTGAGAGGGGGCATTGGGGAGTGAGAGGGGTCAGTGAGGAGCCCCAGAGCCGAGAGGCGGGGCAGTGAGGAGCCCCGGAAGTAAAGAAGAGGGTCAAGGCATAGGGCAAACCATGTCAAGTACCATCTGCGAGGTTTGGGCTGCAGTGTAGGGGAGGAAAAGGAGCCACAGATAGTGCCCCCTGACACCAGGCATATAAAGTGGGCAGCCTCCTGCTAATTACATCACTCAATCAATTAAGATCAAAGTATGGCAGGCGAGTAAGCAGGCGGTTACCCCAAGACAGGAAGGCAGAGCCACCAATAGAAAGGCTCCAGCGAGATACCCCTGTCACACCCTCCTTTGGACCCTCTCAATGCTGTCCACATCCCTCCTGAAGTGCAGTGCCCAGAACTGGATGCAGTACTCCAACTGCGGCCTGACCACTGTTGCATTTTCTGTTATAGCCCAGGGGCTCATGTTTTGTTTTCTGTTTTATAACACCGGTGGTTTGGGTGAGGCTATTGGGGAAGGAGGAGGCCACACTGGGGGCCCACTGTAGTGTGGGCGCAGTATTTGGGGTGCACAGGCCCTGGTACCAGAGGGCGCAGTGGCAAGGGGGAGACTAGAGTCCAGTGCCAGTGAGGTGCAGAGACAGGGCTGTGGAGAGCCCAGGGAGGAGAAAGGGGCCGAACAATAGCAAGGCATAGGTGAGACAACGTCAGTACCATCTGCAAGGCTTGGGGCATGGTAAAGGGGTGGTATGCAACCACGCATATAGCCCAGAAGGCTGAGTGTCTCAGGACACATTCACTGTGAAGCAGGATGCCAAGGGATCTACAAACCCCAGGGTTCAGTAGGATCCAGCAAACCATGTCCAAACATAAAGGATCAAGGGCAGCCTCCCTATATTAATAGTACCAGCAAGACATGGTGGGTGAGAGAGAGAGTGCCTGTTGGGCAAGATTAGCATGGTTAAGGAGCTCTAAGGGTAACACAGGCATCCCTAGGGACCCTACCCTGTTACGAGAGAGAGAGAGAGAGAATCTCATGCAAGCTTGTTTTATTTATTTATTGACACAGACATATTATGTGAGAGATTATGAATTCTTAATATCCCTTTTGCCCTTGGCACCTGGCTTTGTTGCAATAGAGTATTGTGAGAGGTTGCTAATCCATGCATCTTGTTTACTGGTGCCAACTGTGGCTAACAAAATCCTGTAGAAGGCAGGGTAGAGTCGCACTTTATAGACTAACCAAAATAGATATATGTGTGTGTGTATGTATGTCATAGGTGGAAATCTATCACACACACACACACTGAAGTGAGCTTCAGCTCATGAAAACTTGAGCTATATATCTATTTTGGTGAAGATTATTTAGATTTGGAAATGTGTCAGATTCTGAGGATACATGGGTTAGCAACCTCTCACAAACCTCTACTGCAACAAAGCCAGGTGCTAAGGGCAAAAGGGATATTAAGAATTCATAATCTCTTATACTATGCATGAGATGGGAAGAGCCTGAAAATGCAAACCCTCAGCAGAATCAATATGCTACAAAATATGATCAGATGTGTGTCTGTGTAGCTCAAATATGATGATGATACAGAATCAAGCGTGTTCTGCTTTAAAGCATTCTTATATGAACCCTTTGGCACCTTCTTTCATTTTCAGTCTGAAGAAGGGAAGCCAGTCTGGTTGTTAACTGGGATATCTGCTGTGACCACATGACCATAGTAAAGACAGGCTGTACAAATGACATGGGCCAGTCTGATCTGGTTTGACAATTTTTTGTCCCAAAAACCCAATTTCATTTTGTCCCAAAAACTTTTCCGGAGGTAGCAAAGGGAGGAAATTTAGAATAGTAGGCTGTGTTTCTTGCAGCCGGAGACATGTTTCTCCTTTTCTTTCTGCCATTTCTTTAGCAGATCCTTCAGGAAGGAGAGAACTATTTTTCCCCCTAAAATAGGCATGGGAAGAGAGTCAGGGTAAAGAGTGCAGTATACTCACCATTCTTGTCAGCACGTTGAAAAATCTGAAAAGAAAAACACACAATAGGTTTTAACAGAATTAAGGAGGGATTGTCTTTTAATTTCTGAGAGAGATTTTTGAAAGCACGTTTCTGCTGTAGAATAAATCAGGAAAAACAATTCACTGACCCCTAAGGAAGCTGTAAAGAAGCTACACAATTCATCTTACCAGGCGTGCTAATTATTACTATGGGGTGACCTTGCTTGTGGGAGATTTTCTTTTGAAAATTATTAGAGTCATTTCTCTCCTCTAATATACCAGGGTCTGAGAAATCCTCTGATGATTTTAAACTTCAGCATTTGCATAGAGCATCTTTCCCTTACTTTATAGTAGAGAGCACTGAGGGAGCCAAAATAGAAAGGCCTGTAGCTATGCTATGCTGCTGTTATGCAAAGTCTTTAATTTTTCATTTGCCTTAAATGAAAGAGTATTTGGCATAAAAATACTCCAGAATCCCAACTAGCAATGTGTGTATACACTACCCCAACTGTAACTGCACAGACTAATCCAGGAACTACCAGTCTCAATCATGCAGGAGTATTTTTACAGGCTGACTGAGTGTGCATTTTGGGAAATCAGAATCACAGACAGACTTGTCCAGACAAACAGCTATGAGATATTGTAGTGCAGCTCTCAAACTTGTACAACTAATGCTCAAGGTCAGACAGGGAAGTCTTCTTTCAGGCTTACAGCAGATGCCTCTAAGTCTTGACTCCCAGGTTCTCTTCTTCACACTGAAACAAGGTTACCAATGCTACAATATTCCAGCCTCTAAAATGGGAATGACCTTTTCCCAGCTTGTAGAAGGTGGTATGTTGTGAGATGAACTCTCCTTGTAGCATTCTGGTGCCCTCAGGTGAAAAGCACAGGTTTAATGCATTCATGTAGAGAGGAGATAATTGGCACTTACCCAATTCCCTGCCTACTTGCACACATATTGGAGTACTTGATATCCAATTCAGCCCCTGTGCCTAGGATGAGCTGAACTTTATGCAATGCCTCCTGTAGTCCATCCACTTCAAAAATCCTTAAGTGACAGAACTGTGAAGTAGGATTGTCCTTCCCTCCATAAGCATCCTTAACAGCATCCCTCTCAGCAGTAAAACTCCTTTCCCTCAGTTAAAGACACAAGAAGCAAAACTATCTGCATATTTAACATTAGAACCAGTCAGGAATTCTTTCACCAAATGGCTTTTTATTGGAAAGTACTGATTCATCAAAATCAAGTTTCTATGGAAACATCAGTTTTGACAAAACTTTCAAGAAAACCTCTTCAGAGTGGAATTTCTGCTTCAAATCAGAGCAGGAGAGCCAACACACCAGTAGTTAGGGGTTCTGCAGGACTAGAGCACACTGTTTCAAGTCTGCACCCTGAATAAGGCAAACGGGGCTCTCCTCTACACAAGGTATGTAATATTGGGGTAGTGGTTACTCTAACTTGAAACTTTCTTTTTTCTATCTTCTCACCAAATCAAAACAAAACTGGGGGAAATCCCTACCATCTGAAGGTCTCAGAGGCATGCTGGTATGTGACAGGAACATTTTTGAAATCTTCAAGGGTTTCACAGGAAACCTTCCAAAGCCCAAAGGTAAGTGGGGAAGTGGGAGACCTGGAGGAAGACTGAGCAGGAGGGGTCAACAGAGCTGGTGTTCTCATACTTCCTGAGAAATCAGGGCAATCAACTAGTTACCTCAGGTGTCTGCATACAAATGCACAGAGCCTGGGAAACAGCCAGGAAGAACAGGGAGTCCTCGCACAGTCATGGAACTATGACATGACTGGAATAACAGACTTGGTGGATGCTCGCATGACTGGAGCACCGTCATGGATGGGTGCAAACTGTTCAGGAAGGACAGGCACGGGAGACGAGGAAGAGATGTGCTTTACATAAAATACCCATATGATTGCTCAAAGCTCCGGTATGAAACCAAATATAGAACTGTTGAAAGTCTCTGGGTTAAGGTTAGAGGGGAGAGCAACAAAGGTGATGTTGTGGTGGGGGTTTGCTATAGACCACCAGACCCGGAGGAAGTGGTGAATGAGGCTTTCCTCAAACAGCTAGTGGAAGTTTCCCAATTACAGGCCCTGGTTCTCATGGGGGACTTCAATATCCCTGACATCTGCTGGGAGGGGCAATACAGCAGTGCTCAGGCACTCAAGCTAAGGAAATATGGGCTGGACGAATGGACTGTAAGGTGGATAGAAAACCAGCTGGAGCATCGGTCTCACAGGGTAGTAATCAATAGCTTGATGTCTAGTTGGCAGTCAGTATCAAGTGGAGTACCCCAGGCATCAGTCCTGGGGCTGATTCTGTTCAAGGTCTTCATCAACAATCTGGAAGATGGCATAGAGTGCACCCTCAGCAGCTTGTAGATGACACCAAGCTGAGGGGAGTAGTAGATACACTGGAGGGTAGGGCTAGGATTCAGAGTGACCTAGATAAATTGGAGGATTGAGTTGAAAGGAGTCTCATGAGGTTCAACGAGGACAAGTGCGAAGTTCTGCACTTAGGATGGGAACAATCCCATGCACCAGGACGGGCTGGGACCAGCATCTCTGCAGAGAAGGACCTGCAGGTTACAGTGGACAATAAGCTATATGAGCAAACAATGCACCCTTGTTGCAAAGAAGGCTAATGGAATACTGGGCTGCATTGATAGGTGCCAGCAGGGCAAGGGAAATAATTATTACCCTTTATTTGGCACTGGTGAGGCCACATCTGGAATACTCTGTTCAGTTTTGAGCACCCTCCCCCACCCCTTACAGAAAGGATGTGGACAAATTGAAGAGTCTAGTGGAGAGCAACAAAAATAGTGAGGGGGCTGGGGCACATGACTTCTGAGGAGAGGCTGAGGGAATTGGGCTTACTTCTTCTGCAAAAGAGAAGACTGAGACGGGATTTGACAGCAGCCTTCAACTACCTGAAGTGGGGTTTGAACGAGGATGAAGTTAGACTATTCTCAGAGGTGACAGATAACAGAACAAGGAGCTATGGTCTCGAGTTGCAGCAAGGGAAGTTTAGGTTAGATATTAGGAATAATTTTCTCACTAGGTGGGTAGTAAAACACAGGGACAGGTTACCCAGAGATGTTGTGGGATCTCTGTCTTTGCAGGCTGTAAGACCCAGCTAGACAAATCTTTGGCTGGGATGATCTAGTTGATAATGGTCCTGCTTGAAGCACGGGGTTGGAGCCGAAGACCTCCTGAGGTCCCTTGCAACCCTAACTTCCTATGATTCTGTGACAGGAAAAATATTCCATGCCCATATTTACTTAACAGTGGATACAAACACTGAGCTAAATCCAAAATTTGATATTTGGGGAAAGTAAAACTGATTAATGGGGCAAGCAGTTTCTTTGATTCATGTGTGATACAGCTTGTACTGATCTCTTTTTGCATCTGATAAAAGAATATGAATAAAAATGAGCAGAAGGTGGGAAAGCAATTTCCATTTGCTTTGACTTCCCACCCACTCACCTCAAAAGCAGATGGCATAAACTACCTTTAAAGGAATCTTCCCTCCCTCTATTATTTTGGCATAGGTTGGTAATCAGCACATGCTTGGCTGACTTTAGCTGGATTTCAAAGGCTGTAATCTCTTATGTCCATTTAGAAGTGCAGCAAGCAGTCCTGTAGTGTTGTAATGTACTGGGCTGTAAGCATTTACAGCTGTATCTTTTTGAGGAGTTTATATTTGATGAAGCTTGCATGACATCTAGTCTCACTATAATGGAAATTTTAAAATAGAACATAACCTGATGTAGAGGGGCCATGCATCTCAGCACACAAACAGAGATAACAATGCTGCTGTACTAGAAGAGACCAGTGATCCATTGACCAGTAGTCTGACCAGACCAGAGCAGACTGAGTCTATCAAGTCACTACCCCGTCTCTAAGTTACCAGGCTTGGGAAGAAAGTGTAAAACCCATGCAGCCTTCACCTGGGGGATGCTGGCCACAGGCAGAATTCTTTGCCTCATTCAATTTAATGATTTGTCCCTGTCACTTCCTGCAGCACAGTCCCTGGGCATTTCCTAGCCTCTTCCTGTACCTGAAAGAATCACGGTACAAGAGTAAAAATAAGAAACTGGTCAAAAGGACCTGAACTTTACAAGTGAGGAAATTGAGTTATTAATTGCTAGGAAACTTACTTAAAGCCTCATACACAAAAGAGAGAAGAGGAAGTCATAGGACTGGAAGGCTTATTAAATCTAGTCCTCTGAGACTGGAGGCAGCCGTATACTGGATGGTAAGTCAAGTAAAATCAACCCAGTCATATACAAGGGGACCTTCCAGCTAAACAGGGATCTCTCAGAAAATGGAACTCCAATTCCAGTGAAGCCAGGGGAAAGGAATGAATGTAGACTGAGCTGTACATTCCTTGAGGCAGCAACTACCTATTTTTTGTGTTTTCTACAGTACCTAGCACACCAGGGTAAATGTCCATAACTAATAATAATATTAATAATGGGTGGTAAAAGTAAGATTGGAAGTAGGAGCAGAGCTAAGTGGGAAATTGAAAACAATAAGAATATTGCCAATAGTGCCCAAGTGGTTTCAGAGCTAACGTCCCAATGAAAAACAATAGTGGATCTTGTGTTTTAGTCACCTAGAGCCTGTGTTCATTGTCTCATATGCCCTGTCCAGCATCAAGTCCTGAAGCTGGGAATTCTGTGCCACTTCTAATGAGTGGACAAACCCCCTTTGCATGCTTCATCACCTGTGCAGAGATGTGCAACTGTCACTCATGTAAACATCACCCAACTCTCTTCAATCTAGCTATCTTGGGCCCTGGTAGCAGTTGAGTCATGACATGGATTTCTGCTACCAAAGACCAGAAGTTCACCAGGCTCCTGGGGGAGCTTTTGCATCCACATTGAAGCTCATGCTGCCTTGGCCAGACTGTTACATGTACCCAAACCAGCAAATGTAAAGCCACTTGAAGTACAGCTTCCCTGTATGCATCAAAGTGACAGTTTTCTAGCCAGAGAAGTGACATCCTTGGCATTGACTTGGCAATTCAACTTTCCCTGCAGTGTGGTTTGAGCATGTGCAGTAAATCCAGAAAAGGTTGACCCTATTATGTTTCAGCCCCAGCAGCTTAGCAGTTAGGGCGTTCCACCAGGAACCTCAAGACCCAAGTTTTTTGGACTTCTAAGCATACTGCTCTAACTGCCGTGTCACAGCTGAGGCACCTACTTTTTTTCCAGAGCAGCAGCCATCTCATACCCTCTAACCTGCTCCCTTATTCCTGGCCACATATATCTTCCTCTCTTGGCTGTCCAGGGAGCCACCTCAAACAGAGCAATGGATAGTGGGCTAGATGATACCTGGCCTATGGCATAGTCATTAGTGTACTAGGCTAGGAAGTCAAAAGGTGCAAACTTTCTCCAAGTGAGGGAAACCTAGAACTTGGATCTCTGCCTTCCTGGGTAAGTCCCCTACTTAGTTAGCTTTTGGAACTAAGGCAAGAGGACCACTCCTCTGGCATCTAACACCCGCTAACCAGTTAGAAAACCATTAAGTTAGATGAACAAATGAAAACAGAACTTGGCCCATGGGCAGCAGTTATATCTCTGCACTGCAGCTGGACATGCCATTATGTGGCTTGCATCAGTAAGTGAATGCATACTGCAACTGGTTTTACACTTGCTGTTCAGGTAGATGTATCAGTCTAGCCAAAGCAGCATAAGCTTCAGTGTGGACATAAAATACAGGTGCAAGCCTGTATTTTGTGGCCATCACACAAACACCAGCTTGACAATTTAGACACTCTAGTGTAAAAGGGTGAAACTCAACTGGGGCTAGAGAATTTAGTCCCTTTAAATATCTTCCCTCCAAATTCCCTGTTCTAAAGGGCAACACCAAGCTGACATACGTTACCAGCTGCAGTTGGCCCTCCAGCATTTTATACTCAAGTCTGGGAGGAAAATGTGACCATTTCCAAAGAGGCCTGTTGTCTCGCATCTGGGGAGAGGGGTTTTATTATGCTGATCACACTCCAAAAATTCTTGTTCTTTACCAGCTCTTCATTATGCCTCCCTCCTTGGAGAGTCTTCACAGTTTATACCAAATAAGGACGATGTTCTTTTCAGCAGAACAAGTACCACTCCACCCTCTTGTGCTTCTGCAGGGAAACATAAACTAGCCCACGTACTGCTAGTGTTAGGTAATAGGTACCTATGGGATACAGACTTTGAATCAAGAGAGGATGTTTTCCTTACTTGAAAATATAGCTGTGTGCTCTCTAAGAGCCATTAAGACTAGCTGATGCAGTAGTGGAGTGTTCTGACTAAAAACTCAACAAGAAAACCTGCGTTTGCATACACTGGGGATTTTTCTAGGTTTTAGAGGAAAGCTTCTCTGAGGCAGGAGGGTCTCCTCACTGAGCTGCTTGTTTTTGAAGACTGTGCTTTCTTTATATACAACCATGTGGGTGGCATGCACAGACAGGGCTAGCCCTGCCCCCTCCTGCTCCATGAAGCTCTGTCCACAGACAGCTTGTAGAATCCAGGACACACCTGGGCGAGCAGCAATAGGTAACACTTTGTTCTGTGATGTTGGCAGTGCTCACAAGCTGGATCATGTCACTTCTTGCAGAAGAGAACCAAACTCTGGGAGGGGCTCATGGTGAATGGCCTCCCTTAGAATTAGCACCAAGCTTAGGCCACAGTAGAGGGCTACAAGGTGCTACACAGCTGATAGTGCTTTCCCTTGAGTGACAAAGAAGGAAGATCCTCCTCTCACGTTGCTAATAAAAATTCTGTTAAACCAATCACAAAAGCTAGGTTGTTAATGCAAGTCTCTTGACCACATTCCAATTTGGGCAATCTGGGAATAAGATGTCTTTTAGGTATATTTGGATATATTACTCTTCCCATCTTAGCATACAGCTACTCCTTGCTTAATGTCATAGTTATGTTGTTGAAAAATGCAGCTTTAAGCAAAATGATGTTAAGTCAATGTTAAATGTAACTGATGTTATGTCACAGTAGTTACTTACTAGCAGGCAGCAGCCAAACATGGTTATAACCAAACATTGTGCAACTGTAAATGAATATGTTCTCTAATAGATCAGCAATGTAATAATCAAACAATGTTAACTGGGATGATGTTAAGTGAGGAGTGCCTGTACTTTGATGTATGGCTTCTAACTTTTAAACAGTCAACACACTGTAACCTGCAGGTAGCTACAAGTCAAAGTCTGGTGAAGCCGTTCTTACATACGTGTTACCTTGGGACCCTTTGATCTATGAGATGCTATGAGAAATATAAGTAGTAAATAGTTTTAAAAAATAAGTCACACAATGAGGAAAGTAAGACCTCACTCCAAGATAAATGAAATAGCACGCTACAAAAATCTCCATGGGAACAAAGAATGCTTTAATAGAGGAATAAAGACAGAAAATCCACCACAACTCCCCTGTGCAATAGGAAATCCAGTACTGGCTTGCAGAGCACCACAGGCCTTCTACGTCAAACACCAAGCTAAAACACTTAAACCTGTGGGTAAGCAGCAGGCCTTACTTTGTGGCGCTATTAGGGTAGCTTGTCATATTTTATGCTTTAAAGTTGCACCTGTTTATAGAATGGTGAATTACAGTATTGTTTAAAGTTTTCTTTCATACTCAATCTTATCTAATCATTGCTAAAGTTCTGTATAGACTCATTATTATCTGAACTTTTCATTTTGGTGGTGTCTGCAATATCAGCTGGCCTTGCCTGTTGCAAGCAGCTTATGGCCTTGAGTTTGCTTGCATGATGTTTCTTTCCTTTTCTATCACTGTGAGAAGTTTTTCTAACGCAACATAGTAATAGTTTTTTTACCAGCTCAGATTAACTGAACTTGGCACTAACCGGCTGAATTAGAGGGATGAAATGATTGGATATGTTAATGAAAGGTGATAAGGGAGACCAATGGACAATGTCCAAGGTAAGAAACCAGAAAAAGGCAAAATTAAAAGGTACGCTCATGGTGGGTCTGTTGAACAAAGGAATATGCTGACAGGATAAAATATGGATATGTTGACTGTAGAGACACTAATCTGAAAGCAAAGAGTCATCAAAGGAGTGAAGTTAAAGAAAAGCATAAAAGGGGGCAGCAAGAAAGTTAAGTGTTGTCTTCATCATCATAAATCCAACTTTCAACACCTGTCTGGACCATCCCAACCAACGATACACACTTTGCTTCAGGAACTGAGTGGCAGCCTTTTCTGTTGAGCAAAGTAACATCTGGGATTGGGTGAGATCATTGTAATAAAAGTGTTTTTCTCTCTCTGAATATAGAAACTGCTAAGATAATACTTGTACTAATAAAGTTAGGCTTTTATTTTAGGACACCGAGTTGAAAGTGAAATATGAACACACACCATTTAAAGGTTAATTGTGCTTTAACAATATCTAAGCACTATCTCCTGGAGCTAAGCATAATACACCTTATCCTACAAGGTCTACAGCAGCTTCCAGCTTGCTTACCTTGGCAGCTAAAGGGATTAGGGCTCTGCAAAACAGCACCATTTCATTTTGACTTCCATTTTGCCATTTTGAAGAGACAGTATTTCATTTCATCATTTCGTTTCATTTCGAAGCACTGTTCTGTTTTGTTTCATCAAAACTGTTTCACTGTTTCAAGGGTGTAGGTTGTAGCTACATTGGTCTAAGGACATAGGCAGACAAGGTTCTTTGGGGAAAACTGATATCTTTTATTAGACCAACTTAAATAGTTGGATTTTTTGTTTTGTTTATTTTTTTAAGCAAGCTTTCAGGTTCAAAAACCCTTTGTCAGGCTGAGGAAGTTTCAGCAGTTGGTGTGTGGAGGGACAGTGATTGTTGAATTTCTGATGGCACTCAATCAAAGATTGCAGGTTTTCATTGCAGGCCATTTTGGTGCCCGTAGCTGCTCAGAATACAGTCCCAAAGATATTACTGACCTTGTACACTTCATCCTCACACACAACAATTTCCAGGTGCAGGCCCCTGGATCTGCATGCAGGATGACAACATGCTGCTGCTGCTGGCTGGGCCCAGCACAAGCTCCCGAGTCTACCCAGAGCAGTCCACTCCAAGCACCAAGAAGAATCCAGTGTTGGCGCACAGATCTGGGGGCCCATGCCCCCCCCCGGAGGAGTCTGACACAGCCCTGCAGCCCTTCCAGGGGGTGTGGGCTCCCAGATCTGCATGCAGGATGACGACATGCTGCCACTGCCAGCTGGGGCCAGAGGCAGCACCAGGCTTCCTGGTGTCATCCTGTGTGCAGATCCAGGGGCCTGTGCCCTCTGAGAGGAGTCTGGCACAGCCCACAGCCCTCGCGGGGGCCATGGCCCCTGGGAGGAGTGTGGCACAGCCCCACAGCCCTTCTGAGGAGGCATGGGTCCCCCAGATCTGCACACGGGATGACAGTATGCTGCTGCTGCCACTGCCAGCTGGCGGCAGCAGCAGGCTTCCTAGTGCTTGCCACAGACTGCGCCGTGTCGGTCCCAGCTGGTCCTAGCTGTGGCAGCCTGCTATCATCCCACACGAGCCCCTGGATCTCCGCGCTGGATTTCAGCAGGCTGCCACTGCAGTTCCAGTGGCAGCCTGCTGAAATCCCATGCATAGATTGGGGGCCTGCAGGGAAGAACTGGGGGAATAGATGGGGAAGAGCTGGGGAAATGACCAGAGAGCTGGGGGAAGCAATCAGAGAGTTGGGGAATTAAACAGGAAGCTAGATGTCAATATCAGAGCAGTCGTTCCCCACTCTTCCCCCTCCCTCTCCTTAGTTTCTATTTAGCTGCAGCAAGCCCAGCTTTGAAACTGGAAACGTTTTGAATCTTTTGAAATGTTTTAAGCACCCTTGTTTTTGCTTCGAAACACATCAAAACAGTTTTGAAATGAAACACCCAGTGAAATTTCGCATAGCAGGGATGCTGTTTGTTTTGTTCTGTGAACATCCCTGTACATACCATGCCTACAGAGATACAATCTTGCTATACACACTGGTAATAAATTAGGGGTCTACCAAACTCGAGGTGGCTGCCTGCCAATTTTGCATGCAGATTGTAGGCCAGCAGCCATTTACACATGTGGAGTTCAGCATGGCTCCCTCCCATGCCTCTGACTAGCTGAGGGCTTTGATGACCCTGCCCCTCACCACTGACTGGCAGCAAGGGCTGATTGGAGAGGGGTAGGGCCATATGTCTGAGAGGCCTCACAGTCAATTGATGACAGGGGTGGCACCCATCTTGCCATGCCAGCAGTCCCCCTTTACCCTGCAGCTGGCTGCATGGCTGGGCTGAAGTAGCTGAGGAGTGCTGGTTCCCTACTGGGAGCCAGCATTTTATTTTCAATGTTTTTTTTTTCCAGGGAGCCCACCCCAAGCACAGAACTCACCATTCACGGAGACCTCCTGAGGCCTCCATGGCCTCGCCAAGCCCATAGAACTATTACACAGTTGAGCTACAGAGGGAGAGCAAACTGCTGCTGTAAACCAGGCAGCACTTCTGGGCTCACTTCCCTCTTCCTCTGGACACTCAGGCACGCTGAGGCTTTAGACCACACTGGTGTCCTGGAACCTTTCCCTAGCTGGTGTCTCTTTTTGCCCAGCTGACCCAGTCCCACCACAGTCCTTTCTGTACTCCCAGGTATTCCCCAGCTTAAAGAGAAATCCCCCCTGATCCAGGGTCTCTGCCAGTGTGGCCTGGGGAAACTTCTGTCCCAGACATGGCAGCTTGTTTGACCCTGAGCACTGAGCAAGACATGCTGGCCAGGCACCCAAGAGACACATAGGACCTTGGGGGTCATGACCTACTCTTTCCACTGAGCTTACAACTGGGCTTTATTTTTTTTCTTAAACTACAAAGCATGTGAAACATACTTGCCACCGTGGAGTGACAGTGAACTCTGCTGCAGACACCACATCTGAAGAGGAGTGGCCAAGCTGGATACCTTCAAGTCAGCCGGCCCTGACAGTCTGCACCCCAGGGTACTCAAGGAGC
>NW_017728922.1:12502623-12511614 GCF_001723895.1 Crocodylus porosus
AAATTGGATGCTTATCTTGCTGGGATCCTATGACCCCAGCTGACTTCCTGCCCTTTGGGCAGGGGGCTGGACTCGATCTCCCAAGGTCCCTTCCAGCCCTGATGTCTATGAAATCTATGTGGCCCTGGTCACAGCTACATTGTGCTGCTGCCAAGCTTAGTATTTGAATTCTCCTCACACTTAACTACTCATGCATATCAGCAGCAAATCTCTGAGCCCACCCATAGCAGTAATCCTAAACCATTCATGCTAATCTGCCAGCATTGCCAGGCATCTCTCTGAAGATTGACTCATCACTTGTACACCATTTCAGTCAGGTAGGAAAGGGTTTGCCTCTAACATCACAGACTCAAGATGAAATCCATCTCTATGCAGGAGGGCAGGAGCACAAGGTCTAGTTCCCTGAATCCTTGCCATTTCCAGAGCATCCTAAGTCACTTAAGCTCCCCAGGCAGATAGCCCCAAGTCCCAGCTGCTGCCAAAGCACCCTAGAAATCTTGACTTATGTGAAACCCTGACTGACTGCAGAGGGATTCAGTGAGTTCATGTGCATTGCTGGCTGAGGCAAAGATTTCTTAGGATGATATATCTTCTATTGGTCCAACTGTATAGTTGGGATAGAGTTAGACAAGCTTTTGAATGCAAGACATTCTTCATCAGGCCACTAGCTGAATCAGTCGCTGGCTGATTAAGTCAGTCTTTGCTTGTTTCCTCTGCAAATATATGTCCGCACTGCAGTTACTGCAATGCTGTGCACGGTACAGCATACGCTTATCCAAGCTAGTGTTATACCAGTTCTCTTGGGCACTGAAAGCAGCATAGCCACAGCAGCAGAGCGCTCCACATAGGCTCATTACCCCTGATTCTGGGGAAGATTCTGCAGTCTGCACTGAATTCCACACCATGCCTAGATAGCTCCTAGCACCTGAGCTGGCTTCTTTAATATTACCTTGGTTTTACCCACACAACACCAGTCAGTACTGTGACTTCAGCAAGGACATGTGCTCAGATGGATGGGATGTGCTGGCTGGGTGAGAGGTTCAGGCAGGTACAACCAGCTAATGTGGGTGTATCTACAGCACACTGCAGTTACAGTGGTGACACCATCATAGATATATCCTTAGATACTTTATCCTCCTCAAGAAAGTCTGTTCTACATAGCAGTAACATTACCTTTAGACTATCTAATCAGAAGTTGTCTTCGGAGGAGCCTACTATTATTCCTTACCTGTGGATTGTTATTTTTTGTAAGCTGATTGGAGTCTGGATAGGATGGGATATAAGAATAATAATAATACTGTGTTGGGTCAAGCTTTCCATACCTCACCCTTGAAATACACATCTCCAGCTAGTGCTAGCCTCCACCTTATTTCATTCTACAGAAAGCACAACTCATTAAAACTGTTCCACAGCAGTCCCCATCTGGCCCTTACCCGTGACACGTTGTTTCTTTATTTCTCTTCCCCACTGGAATGCCTTGGGGAGAGCTCTGCTTTTCTCTTACCTTACCACCCCTCACCAAACTGGCAGGTGGTTTCTCCTTTCCTTTGCACAGGACCACCTAGGGAGGTGAGCAGAGGCAGCAGCATCCTTTGCCCCCAACAGCCAACTACAGCTCAAGAAACTTGGGTTCTATTACAAGCTCTTTTCTTTACTTGCTGGGTGACCCTGGACTGGTCATTTCTACTCTCTATGCCTCTTTTCACCCATCTGTAAAATGATGCCTAGTGTGGGGTACAGGGCACCACAGAAGAACTTATCACCATTAAGGTGTGGGAAAGATGATTGCTGCCCTGAGGGTTCTCAGACATCTGTCCTTCATTAGGTGTCACTGGCCCTTGCATGTCTTCCTTGACTCTGTGCTGATTTTTCTGTTTATTTTTAGCCCCTGCTATCAGCTCTTTCCCTGGGATATTCCTGTGTCACTTCCATTACCTTCTCTCTTGACAATTAGTGTGTAAGGAAGTTACTAAGCACCAGCGAAAAGGAGCAACTTCCTGTCTGTCAATAAGCATGTGGCACTGTGCAAGGGTGTCAGAATCATAATTTTACAGGGCTTAGCCCAGAGTGAGATCATATCTACAGGTTTTATCTAACCTGCCCATTCAGATCCACAGCAGGGGCAGAATTCTTTCCACAGAAAAGGAAAAACTTTCTATACTTGTTTTGAATCTTCTAAAAGAGGAATAGTGTCTGGTGGTTAAAACGGTGGACTGAGAGCTAGAATGTCTGTGCTCTGCTTCACAGAAAAGTCTTGGGTTTCACAAACTTGTGTTGAATCACTGGCCAGGGTCTGATAGACCCTTCCTGGTTTGCTGTCAGGCTGACCTGGCATGGGACCCCAGAGCCCAATGGCCCCTTGCTGTGCAATACGGAGCCTGAAACCCCTGGAAGTCACAGATGTACCCAGGAAGGTTGTCTCAGATCCACAGCAAGAAGCCCAGAAGCTCTAAGAGTTCTACTGAGTCAGAGCTTTCCAGGCTTCCAGGCTGTGTGCCATGGATCCAGGAGTGTGGCTGCCCTAGAAATCCTGAGACATCCTGATATGGCTAGACCGCTCCAGATCTAGGCTCATGGGTCTGTGCAAGAGAGTCTGGAAAACATCAGGGCTCTCAGGGCTTCCACACAGCTTACTGCAGACCTGGGAGCCTAGCACACTGAGCCCCAGCTCCACTACAGGAAGCCTGGAAGGCCTAAGAACTACAGACCAAGCTTGGGCTATGAGTGCTTCCCAGCTCCCTGCTCCACAGCAGGGAGTCTGGGCCTGTGTGCTTACTGTGTTTGGCTAAGGCACACTCCTGCACAGTCACCACTTCAGGCGGGCAGCCTCCTAAACCTCAAGAAAATGCAGCTAGGTCCATGTGGCTCTTTCACTGTGCAAGTTAGCCCACCTGTGGTGACATAGTCCAGTTTAAAATAGCCTACAGGGATGAAAACAGCTCCAATTGTGAACTGTGTAGCTGAGGCCCATCCCTCATCTCAATGCTGTTTTATTGCACATGTGTTACAAGTTCTCTTCCTCATGTTAGACACTAACCAAGGTAGCTTTCATCAACTCTCCACCTCCTTTCTAATTCACCCAAAGGTGAACTATGTAGTTCATGTACAGCCCCTATACACTGGAGTAAATGTCACCTTCAGACATGAGATTTGCTTCCATTTCCGTAAGAACCTTGCTGTCACAGACAACATGCTTAAAATGATCTTGCTGTGCTCAAAACAGCTGCAAGACAGTGAGAGAGCGAGAGAGAGAACACAGTTAGCTTTTGGTAGACCTTCAAGATCTCCCAAGTCATACATCATTATGTCACAAGGCATCACAAGGGACTGTGTGAGAACTCCAGGACCTGGGAAGACAACATTTCCAGGATCTCTGGCACAGAAAGAAACATGGTACTTTGGCATTGAGCCTTGAACATGATCAGCTCTCTCCTGTTAGGTCTCGGAGTGAACATGTCACAGCTGATGGTACTGCCTACCATAGATTTCATAGACATTGGGGCTGGAAGGGACCTCAGAAAATCATTGAGTCCAACCCCCGCCCAAAGTGTGTGGCATCATTATAGTGAAGTTCAAGCCACTGAAGGAAGGAAGATGTAAATATTGTGGGCAGGAGTATGCTAACAATGCAACAAGAATGAAGAAACATTTAATAACATCTAGAAACTGTCCTGAAAGAGCACAAGCCCATATACAGAAAACTAATATGAAAACATGGTGGAACAACATTATCTGAGAAAAGTCTGTTTCAGGAATCCTATGTAATCAAACAAATTAATATGTTAACACACAATATAGACTAGCATCTGTATTGTTTTAAAACATTATAATTTTAAAAGGTGTTAATTTAATTCTGGACTATTATTTATCTATTTATTTAAAATATTTGTTTCCTGCTTTTCTGCTTGCACTAAACATGCGAAGTGGCTTAGGCTTTACAATATATTTTTTTAAATTACATAATAGATATATAGCTAACTATTTCAACCCAGCAGAGCTAGCTTAGTCCTCTGGCCGATGGGAGAGGTCAGATTATTCTTCTCTTTAGCTCTGCAGTCCCAGGGCAACTAAGCAGCAAGTTGAGCAGCAGAGTGTTCTTTCTGGCAGGGAGGGGGAAGCAAGCTCCCTGCCGTTTCTCCTCCTTCTGATGGATGAGGCCAGACTAGAATAGGCTAAAATAATTATATTTTCCCCCTTTGTGTTGCAGGAACTTGGTAGCTCAGATGAAATAGCAGATTTGCAAAAAACCAGAAAATGAAAATGTTGAGCTGCCAAATCTGGGGAAAGAAGAAGCAGGATCCTTGCTTTCAAGATCATTGATCCCAGATATACGATCCACCATGATTAGCTGTTCAAGATAGCAAAGCTTTCAAATTAAGCTTTATGGACAAAATGTCAAAAGAAGATCAAGAAAAAGCAGATGAGACATTACCTCGAGCTATATTTGCAAGTGGTACACCTCTTTCCATAACTGAAAGTCAATACTGGAAAGAACATTACAAACTAATTCACCCACCACATAAGTTACCATCACTTTATCACTTATCACATTCTCTCTTAGATAGGGAGTATGACAGAGTTCAAACAATGGTTATTCAAAGGATTGATCAAGCAGAATCACTGACTCTGATATCAGATGGACTGATATACAAGAAAATCCTTTATTGAACATTATGTTAGCAACCCCCAAACCAATATTCCTGAAAACAATTGCTACCAAATCTTCTTGTCATACATGTGAATACATAGTCAAATTACTGAGTGAAGAGATTGAAAGTGCAGGTCCCTCCAGGGTACAAGCCCTTGTAACTGATACTGCGAGTAACATGAAAGCTGCATGGCAAATATTAAAGGCAAAGTATCATCATTTAATAGTATTTGTCTGTCTTGCTCATGGGTTGAATCTTCTAGCAAAGGACATAGTAAGTGCGAATACAACGAAGACAATATTGGCAAATTGCATAGTGATTGTGAAGGTATTCAGCAATAATCATGTTACTAATCAGACTTTGAAGAAATTACAGAAAGAGAAGCAGGGGAAGGGAAGTGCACTTTTATTGCCAGGAGAAAGTAGATGGGGCTTGGGTACAAAAAGTTCACATAGTTTGCTGTCCACAAAGAACTGTTTGCAGTGCGCTTCAATAGATGACGCAGTATCCCAGATTATTCCTGTGAACATTCAGAAGGAGATTATCGACAACGATGTGTTCTGGATTCAAGTTCAAGGAGCATTCAATTTGCTACTACCAGTTTCAGTGACTATCAAGAAACTTGAAGAAGACACACCAAGCCTTTCAAATATTCCAGAGATATTCAGCCAGCTGAATGAAAATCTAATTGAGCTTTTGCTTTCTTCACCTCTATCCACAAAAGAAGAAATAAAACAAATGTTTACTAAGAGATCTGAGTTTTGCTCTCATCCAGTTCATGTGGCAGCAAACCTTTTGTATCCTCAACATAGAGGACAACATTTATCAGAAGATGAATTATCTACTGCTCTTGATACAGTTATTGAAGTAGCTAAGAATGTCTCCAACATGGATGAAATAGCCATGATGACCATGCAAAAGAAAAACTTTGGAGCAAAAACATCATTTGGCGAGCAGCAGAGAATGGGTGAAAGGGATACTGTAACACCTGACTGCTGTCCAGGATTGCTGTAAGGATCCCAAGCATTCCACCACCAGCAGCTTCTTGTGAACAGAACTGGAAGGCTTTCAGCTCAGTTAAGACAAAAAAGAGGAGTAGATTAACAAATGAATGCACTGCTAAACTTGTTTCTATTTCTCAAAATCTCTTGCTTCTGGAGAATCAGTCGGAAGCACAATTAGTGAAGAAGATGCAGTGTGATGATAAAGAGAATGTGGTTCAAGTAGTTCTGAATCAGATTTGCCTCAATCTGATTTTGAAATGGAACAAATAAGTAGTACAAGTGATTCTACAGATAGTGACCGTGAAACTGGAGGTGCTGCAATGACCTCAGTGCAAGAGAGTTAAACTCCATTAAAGTAGATGAGTGGACAACCATGGCATAACATGCACAGTTCTTTGGGTATGCTAAAATCAATGTGTCAACAGTTTTCAGGGCCTTCCTTTTTTTTAGTTAAATTTAAACAAGCAATGTAAGGGAAGTACATCCTATTGTGTATAGCATATTGTCTTTACATTTTTACAAGTATTCCAATAAAAATCATTTATTTCCACATAAAGCTTTGAATTTGTTTGAATATAACATTTAAACCACATTAAGTGCACTGCATTTACTTTTTTTCCTAAAGAAATATTTCAGTTCAAATACTTGTGGCTACTGGGACATAAAATTAACATGGGGGTACTTTTAAAATTTTATTTATTAAATATAAGTCAAATAAACACACTAAATGAGCCCATGCTCTATTTAGGGCATTGGAAAATTTTCCAATTCTAAATTTTCCAGAAAATCCACATCTTTGCATGGCACACCACCTGAGAAAATAGCCTCTCCCTTAATCCTTCTATCTGCACTGGTCTGGGGATAATACAACTGGCTGAAGAAAAGTGTCTGAGAAACCTCTATTTTAGAATGCTCAAAAAAAGATAAATAAAACAAAAATTTAAAAATTCAGGAGAGGAGCAATCCCTAGAGTTCTCGGGATGGCACACAGGGCCTGTATTCAGGCTTGAGAAATGTATTACTAGAATAAAAGCAAAAAAAAAAAAAAATGCTCTCTCCCCTTGTTACCTGCCTGACATCTTGACAGCTTTGTTAAAGTGCAGGCTGAGTATCTGAAGAAAAAAAAAAGAAAATCCACCCTTCATGAAGAAAAAGGCCTGGGCTGCTTTGAGTTACTCTGGGGATGAAATCTGACAAGTGAAATGATAACCTGCCATCCCACTGGAGCTACATTCCTTTAGAACAAAGCACACTAATAATAGGAATCCTAATTAGCACTGGGTTGATGTGTTCAAATGGCCTAGTGAATGGTAAATGTGAACTTCTTAAAGCAACCAAAATTAGCCCCTGCCTAGGCAGTTAGCTAGTGGGTCTTTCATTCTGTTACCTTTTCTTTTCTTTTAAGTGCTATGAGAGAGACCAAGAATTTACCTTGTTTTATTCCTGAAGCAGGTTTTTTTTTTAAAAGAAAAAAAGTCTCTTGTTTGAGTAAGCAGCCTCTTACACCACGAGGGGCCAAGCTAGCAAATTTTTCTCTTGCAGGGATCCACACTTCCTTCAGCTGAACCACATGCCTGAAAATGGACTCCTCCTCCAAGTGAGACCTGCAGAACCTAGCCTTCTTTGAGACTCTTAATTTAATTGACAGTGTCAGCTTGAGCACCTGACATAATACAGTTATGTAAGCCCAGGAAACAAGCTACCGTGTTGCCAAGCATTTGCCACTCTCAATTCTGGGAAAAAGATCAGCAAGCCCAACTCCGTTAGGCATCTGAGATGGGTTTATGTCAGTTTGTGGCAGGGCTTGTGTGCTCCATAGACATTACAAGTGTTTCCATAATGATAAGGCTGACTGCAGAGGAGCCCAAACCCCCCAAATTCAGTCCCACTCTGCTTGGGGCCCATGCTGAATCCTGGGGTCTCTCTCTCAGACATGGTCTCCTGCGGACCCATAAGCCAGGGTGAGGCATATTTAGCTGAATTCTGTGTGCTATAAATATTTGGCCTCTTTTCTAGACCCCATCAAAAGGTAAAGGAGAGAAAAACATGTCAAGGCGAAGCGAAGAAAGCAGTATATGTTAGAAGCGGGGGATTAGCTAGGGCCTGTAGGCCAGTACCTCATTTTCACTGTGAATGGTGGAGCTTCTACCTGCTCTCTAGATAAGCAGAAGGTAATAGATAGGATATGGGCATATGCACTTGTGAATCTGCTCCACTGGTACACATGAAATATCATTCAAAATGCAAATAAAGCAATTTAACATAAAAAATACCTTCACAGACCCATAACCCTATTAGGTAACCCCTAGTCCATCTTCCTGCACTCAGCACAAACCCAGAGAGGCTGACATTTTTCACCGCTAGTCTGTCCTCAGATTACCTCAGTCCAGCCTAGCAGGGAGCCTCTGTGAGGAGAATGCAGAGCTGGAAATTAATGTGCACAAGAGATGCTAATTCCTCCTGCACACAAATTAAAGTCTTGAGTACAGCCAAGTGAGAATAATATGAACCCACTTCCACACAGCACTTAGCAAACCTACCAAGTACCAAGTATCCACACTAGCTGCAAGAAAGCACTGCTGCAACACTAGGAAGTGGCCACAATGGACTAGGATCAAATGACTTAAGATATAGGAAAAAATTCTGCCCCCACCCACCAAAGGCCATGAGCTGAGGGGGCAAATCTGTGCAGCCTTGGGTTTGATATTAGAGAAACATGTGCAGCAAGTCAGGGTGCCTGGGGTCTATCCCCAGCTCTTCCACGGTGACCTTTAACAAGTCATATCACCTCTTATCCCCATTTTTTAAACAGAGACCTTCACCACAAGGCTTGCAGTCACTCCTAAGTGCCATAAGTCTTAACTAATGTCCTATAAAGACACCTAGATAGCTACAGGTGGGAGAAGCTATGGAAACATGAGGGTTACTACTATAACCAGTCTCTGCTACCCCCAAAGCCAGCGTTGTAACTGAGCAGCACAAGGTGCCTAGGCTGAACTGCATCATGACTGTAGGAGACGGCATGGAAAATGTCCTGCACTTAAAGCAACTGCCCCTGACATATGGGCTATGGGAGAGATTCTGCCAGTGGAAGGTTTCATAGACGTTAGGGCTGGAAGGGACCTCGGAAGATCACTGAGTCCAGCCCCCCGCCCAAAGGGCAGGAAGTCAGCTGGAGTCATAGGATCCCAGCAAGATAAGCAACCAATTTACTCTTGAAGGTGTTCAATGTAGGTGCTTGAACCACCTCCGCTGGCAGGCTGTTCCAGACCTTGGGGGCTCGGACAGTAAAGAAATTCTTCCTTATGTCCAGCCTGAAATGGTCTTGCAGTAGTTTA
>NW_017728922.1:12511760-12513956 GCF_001723895.1 Crocodylus porosus
CTCTGGACTCTCTCAAGCTTCTCATCCTTTTTGAATTCTGGGGCCCAAAACTGGATGCAGTACTCCAGCTGCGGCCTCACCAAGGCTGAGTACAAAGGGAGAATGATGTCCTGGGATTTGCTTGAGAAGCATCTATGGATGCAAGCCAGGGTTTTACTTGCTTTACTATCCACAGCATCGCACCGAAGGCTCATATTCATCTTGTGGTCAATGATGAACCCCAAGTCTCCTTCTTCCGTAGTGCTAGCCAGCGTAGCACTCCCGAGCCTATAAGGATGCTCCAGGTTCTCTCCCCCAAGGGGGAGAACCTTGCATTTTTCAGTGTTAAACACCATCAGGTTCTTGTCCGCCCATTTGCTGAGCCTGTCCAGGTCAGCCTGGATTGTCCTCCTGTCTTCAGGTGTGGATGGTTTGACACCAAACTCTGGGGCATCGGTGAACTTGGCCAGTCCAGTTCTGACTCCTATGTCCACATCATTAATGAAGCTGTTGAACAGTATGGGTCCAAGGACAGAGCCTTGGGGGACCCCACTGGTCACCCATAATGATTGACTTCCGTCAATTACCACCCTTTGGGTCTGATCACAGAGCCAATTTCCCAGCCAGTGGATCATGGTGGACCCAAGGCCACAGTAGGCCAGTTTCACCAAGAGGTGATCATGGGATACCAGATCGAAGGTTTTTTTGAAGTCAAGATATACGACATCAATCTCTTCTCCCTTGTCCAGGTGATAGGTCACCTGGTCATAGAAGGAAATGAGATTGGTCAAGCAAGACCTACCCACAACAAACCCATGCTGGCTATCCCTCAGGATGTTGGCATCAGGCAGTCCATTAAGGATGGCCTCTTTAATAAATTTTTCTAAGACCTTCATTGGGATCAAGGTCAGGGCTGATGAGCCTGTAGTTTGCCAGATCCACTTTCCTCCCTTTCTTTAAGACAGGCACCACATTGGCCTTCTTCCAGTCTTTGGGCACTACACCAGAGTGCCAGGAGTTTTCAAAGATCCGTGCCAGGGACTGGGCTATGATGCTTGCCACCTCCTTGAGTACCCTGGGGTGCAAATTGTCAGGGCCGGCTGACTTGAAGGTATCCAGCCTCTCAAGGTGTTCCTTCAAGAGGTCAGCATTGATGGAGGGCAGGGGATCTTCCTCACCCAGTCCTCCCTGTCCTGTAGTGGGCATGGGCGTCCTGTGGGACTGATGAAAGACTGACAAAGTACCCATTTAATAGGTTGGCTTTTTCCTGGGCATCAGTTGTCTGTTGTCCCATCTGGTTTATCAGGGGTCTAATGTTGCTCTTGCTTTTCCTCCAGCTCCCCACATATCTGACAAAGGACTTTTTATTATCCTGATACTCAAAGCTAGTTAGAGTTCAGTTGCAGCCTTGGCTTTGCTGGTTTGCTCCCTGCAGGACCGGACCAGTGCAGAATATCCCTCCTTGGAGATGAATCCCATCCTCCTTCCTTTGTAGGCCTTTCTTTTTATCCTCAGGAGGTCTGCTAGATCCTTGGAGAGCCAGGGGGCTGCTGTGCCCTCTTGCTGCCTTGGTAGCATGTGGGTTGTGACACGCAACATGTGCATGAGGCTTGTAACACGCAGCAGGACAGTTGCTATTCCAGCCAGCAGTGGGCTGCAAGTTACTGTACACATGCACCAGACTTTAGCGGTAACAGGGTAAATAGTGAAACACCTCCCCTATAGGGTCATATCACATGTTTGAAACTGGTAGATGGGCCTTCATTTGCAAAGAGAGGTCCTAGCAACTGCAAAAGCACCAGACCCACCTCTCTGTCTTAGTTTGGGACCACTTATTTTGAAAGATGATGCACTCCTAGGCCCTTACTGCTGGCTTTGCCTCCAAGCAGCAAATGCCACATCTCTTAAGAGCCATGGTTGGCAATTCTTACTGCCAGCCCTGGCCCTGATCACTACCAGGAGACGCTTCTGTCATTGCCCACTAAGTACTATAGTAACAGGCATTGTTTCTGTGGACCTCTGCCATTCAGGTGTGGAAGTAGATTTGGTCAGGCTTCTGGCCTGCTTGACTAGGAAAACAGACAGAGACCAGAAGTGCTGATACTGCTTATTTCAGTTACATGTTCTGAGATAAGGAATCCTGTATGCCTTATTACCCTGTGCTCAGATGTTTTATTTAATTAAACTGCCTGCATGTCTGTAATTTACTATTGTTTT
>NW_017728922.1:12645516-12651875 GCF_001723895.1 Crocodylus porosus
ACAGAGCTCCTGCTCCTGTGGCTGCCGGAGGGGAACTGCCCTCCTGGCCTTCTGCCTGGGCTTAAGAAGGGCTAAGCTCTGCCCCTTCCTGGCTCCAGGCTTCCCCGGTCGCCCTAGCAACCCGCACGGGCACAGTCTTAGAGACTGGCAGTCGTGCTTCCCCTTTTCCGCCACTAGGGGCCTCTCCGGAGCCTTTTCTCCTCTCAGTCACAGGACACTTGACAGCCCTGCGACAGGGAGCAGTTAGAATCTGCTATGCCAGTGATACTCCTGGTTATGTGGAAGGTCAATGTAGAGAAATCCATCATAATCTGAGAGGCAGAAATGCTCCTGAGGTATGGTAGAGCATCTCCTGTCCAGAGTGCAGGACACAAAGTAATAGAAGGGAATTCTGCAATGGCACTGAGGAAATACTAACAGAGGCATAGATAGACACAACATTGGTTCTCTCCTGGGGAACCCAACAGACCCAGACATCATTTATGTGGGAATGTAGCTGTACTTGAGATTATCCCAAGTTTTGTCATCCCCTGAACCTTGAGAAGGCACTGGGAGTTGTGTGTGTCCCCACAGCTTCACACCCCAGGGGAAAAATAATAGCAAGGCTGTTCACTTCCTTCTTGGAGCAATGCAGCAGTAGCAGCAGCCAGGTCCTTCTCATCTGTCTTCCCCTAGGCTAGTGATTGCATCAACTTCTCTATTCATGCCTAACAGTGGAAAGATGCTAATGCTTCAGCACTGAGTGTCATTTAAAAATCCATTGGCAAAGTCTGGAATTCACTTATGGCTCCTATAGGATGAAAGGTGCACTATCAGTTCTCCTCACAGGCTGCCAAGCCAGTAGGCCCAGCTTTATTTTTGTGATGTTATCAAAGTGACATCCTGGTTAGACCTCTTATGTAGAGAAGATAAATGTATCTGGGTTTTTAAAGCGAGCACTAATCTTTTAGTCTCTGATGAGCTTTGATATAGTGAACAATTCTCACTTTTTCCTGGTATGTGAGCCCTAGAAGGTGACAAGATAGAATTCACATAGGCTTTGTGGCAGAATACCATCTTGTCTCTTCCCAAACTCTGCTATCTGACAATTTGGTTACCATGGTCACTGCAAATTGCAGACACCTCTGTCCCATCAGCTTCAAGTAACTCCGAGCTGTAACCTGAGCTGGCTACATTCCAAAGGGAAAGGAAAACCTGCTCCCTCTGCCTGCATGACTGGCCACACATCGTTGGGTGTCAGATTCAGAAAAAACACCTAATTTGGAAAAGGGGGGTTGCTATAGACTTTGATCTCTGCTTAAGTGATGTTCCACTTAACACTTGGATAGCTTGCAGTAACCTGGATCATCAAGACAAGAGCCTAAAGAATGGTATCACTATTTCTTGTGCTATCCAGAGCAATAGTTTTTTAACTCCTACCAAGCCTGCAGGCATATCTGCATTACACTGCAAGGAAATGGCACCCTAAAATCACACCCAAATCACTCCTTCTCTATGTGCACCAAATGCTGAAAAAATACCACACAGTTGCATTTTGGTATGTTTTCAGGGCACACCACCCAATGGCTCTCAGCCTTGGGCATGCTCAGGAGGACACCAGCTACATGACATTTTTTCCTGCATGCAGCATGAATGGAGGGGGAAGCAGACGGGGTACATTTTCACAATGGTGTTTTCTAGCAGTCTCATATAAGATATTTATGCACTGTATATGTTCTTGCTTCCACTACTATGTCACTTGAAGAGGTGAATTGTGAACTCAGAGCACCCACAGCAGCTTGGTGAGTAACCCAACAGGACTAGCTGTATGGGACAAGCCTCAGTCATCATGCTATGTAATTGAACAAGGCAATTACAGAATGAAAGACTGTGAGTGAATAGGATTTTGGCCCACTTGGTTATGATGAAGCCTTCCCCCTAAGGGAAAAATATGTCAGTTCAACTCACATGAGTCATGGAGCTGGTTAAACCCATTTCCTAGCATTTCTCACTAAGGGAAGCAAGTCTTATGGTCTTAATCTGCATCATCTGTCTCTCTACTGAGGTAAACAGCCCCTGCAAGGTGTATCATACTTTTAAAACAAGAAGGACAGGGAATTCTCCTTGGCCAAATGCTGAATGGGAATGAGGAACTCCTTCTGTAGCACTGGCTCATCCCAGAGGAATTCTAAGCATGAGAATGACTCCTAGGCCAGACTGTAATTGTTGCTTATCAGAACAGAGGCAGATGAGAAGGAAGAGACAATCCAAGACCACTGTGCTACCTGGTGGCACCTTCTAAACAGAAACTGGGAGCACACTATAAGGCTGAGTGTGGACAGGCCAAACATGAGGAGAAGTTGCCCTACTTTGGGCTTCTGTTGACCTCTGAGGGATAGCTGTGAGATCTTGATAAACTAAGAACCCCCCCAAAATGCCCAAACTGCAGGATACAAAGGGAAATCACCAATTTATAGGGATGGCTATCTCCCCAGATTCAGAAGCCTAGGACCCCATGAGATATTTCACACACAATGATGCAGCATTGAAATAATCACAAACCCCACAGCAGGCCTCAGAGAGGCTATAAGGGCAGCACAGTCCTACAGCACCACAACTCTGCAGAGAAGCTAGAACTATGGTGGGATGCCTCAGCAGTAGGCATAGAAGCAGCCCCACTGCACATCCAGCACCCATGACATTTGTTAGAAGACTTCTGACAGACAAAAAGGGGGATCTGCTGGTTGAACTCTTTGGCGTGGATGAGCCCATCAGTTTGCCTTTGAGTGCCACATGAATCTGAAATCTAATCACAAGACATTAGAAAGCACCAGGAAGAAGCCAACTGTTAACTATACCTATACAACAGCACAAGCTGTTGAAACTCCAGTGCTATGATAAGAATATAAAAGGTACTGCTAAGGTGAGTCACTGCTACTGACAGACATACTGAGCATGGAAAGCATTGCAGAGTGAAACACAGGCAACTCTGTGAAACAGGAGATAACATCTACCAAGAGCTTCATGGAGTTCCAGGGCATACCATAAAGTAAAAGTAGGCTAGCTGGTACAAGCAATAGCAGGATTTATACTCCAAGGCTAGCTAGCTAGCAAGAAGCAAGTGCCACAGTAGGCTACCCTCTTCCACCTGAGAAAGCATGGCCTGTACACACAAGATAGGAATTTGTCTGTATGGCTTCAGTCAGTAATCATACAGATTTAAGAACTGACATGAAATGGATACATACTTCACAGCTGGGATAGTGGCCTGCCTGATCATTTTCAATGACAGGAGCTGTGTGGAGATAAAACTGCAACAGAATTAAAATGAGCCTGTCAAATGGGAAATTTAGCACAAAATGTCTTCCCCTACATCCATGCAAAGCAATGGGAAGGTATTTGTACATAAAGCAAGCCAGAAGACTGAGATCAAAGGAAATACAAGAAGAAACCCCCATCTACTAGCACTGAATATTCACAATGCAGTTAACTACAGAATAGATAACAGCTCAGCACAGGGAGACATAACCTAGAAAAGGAAGATTCACCTTCCCATGAAAGCAAGTCTGTGGGCCAGGCAATTATTTCAGGTGGAGGGCCGCTTAACGAGTTGTGGTGATCTGTCAAAGGCTGCATGGGTAGCCCCACCCCTTGACAGTTGCCCAGACCCCTGATCACCATCTTGAGACTGGAAGTCCCATCCCTGACCCTTGCCATGTGCATGTGTATGGTGGGGGTGTAGGTGGGGTGTTGGGAGGATGTGGGTATGTATATGGTAGATTGTAGGGTGTGTGTGGAGGGTTTTCAACAGGGCATAGCTGTGTATGGGGGGCATAGGGTATATTGGGGGGTTGTGTATATGTGGGCAGGATGTGGGTTGTGAGGGAGGGTTGGGACCCACCTCACACTCTCTCCATGGTGCAGCAGTAGCAGACCGGGCACAGCTCCACCAGTGCTGCACATCATGGCTAGAAGCTCAGCCCCCACTGGGCAATCTGTATTGCCAACACACCCCACACTCACTGGGCATGGGAGGGAAGCCCCAGGTGCTGGAGCTGGCTGCTTTCCCTGCCCCCCAGTGGAAGGTGCCTGGGGCTTCCCTCCTATGCTGCACAGCCCCAGTGAGAAAGGTGGCTGACTCCAGTGCCTGGGGCTTCCCTTTCATGCTGTGCACTTTCACCTTCATGGGTGGAAGGGCTGGGTAGGGCACAATTTATTGGTGGGATCCACGGGCTGGATGAAAGCACTTGGCAAGCCAGATCCAACCCATGGATGGCTATTGATATCAAAATAGCAGGGCACTTTATTTGCAAAGAGGGGAGAGAAAAATAAAACTTACTACCTAAAATAAAATGTTAAAGCTTATCCTACATCTTAGCTTACTTATACTTATCTATAGGGAATAGAGAGGGAGAGAAAAAGTCAGAAATGGTTGGGGAAGGGGAGCGAATGTATTTAAAAAAAAGGAAAACTGGGGGGGTTTGCTGCACCAACAGGTAGGGTAAGAGCTAACTGAAGAAGCTTGAAAAACTTGGCGTAATCTAGAGCTGTCACTGTGGATGTTAAATTTTCTAACCCCACAACCAGTCCACAGGATTCAATATCAGTGCGTTCAATCTGCATTTCCAATTTAGCTAAACTTGAATTGAGTCTTACAATTCTCCCATATATTTGTAGCATCTTATCAATTGCTTGAGGTTCACAGGCTAGAATGCCATCTACATTTCTGGCAAGCATTAAAGATTCCTCAGAAAACCTCCTTTTGGTTTCCTGTTAGAGCACTGACAACTGTAGAAAAAAAGTTGCACATACCACTTTTGCTTATTATTTTGTTGTTCCAAGGGAAGGCACTCTCTTGCACCACAGCTTGAGTCCACAACAAAGTCGCTCAGTTTAAAGTCTTCCTAAGAGGCCAAATAGATTCATCTCTGTCCCCCTCGATTGTTATTCCTACATTTTCCCCACATCACAGGACATCTGCCCAGATGCCATTCCAGGCTTGTAAGTTTTTCATATTTTTCAAAGTCGTGGCAGTGCTAGTTGCCGCGACTTTTCAACTCTTGTTGCTGTGAGGCCTTTTCAGACTGCAGTGCCTTGTGAGTGACATGTACTAATGACAGTAGGTTCTCAAAACAATGAGATGGATGACAAAATCTGTTTTTTTGTACTTGGTGCAGCAATCCATTTGTCTCAACAAAATTTTGGTTACTTGCATGCTGAGAGAGTTCAGTTAGGCATTAGATGATAACCTTTAAATTAGGCTTGCATTCTTTGACATTTTTCCACCTGCATGTCCATTGTGTATCACTAAGGCTTGTCAATTCCATGGATTTTATGCCTAGGGTACACTGCACATCATAGAAAAGAGTGAATAGACAAAAAACAATACAGTGATTCTAAAGTGCAAAAAAAACCTGACACGGTTCTGTTTACTTTACAAGAATCTACAAGAACAAGATTAAGTTTATGTGCCATACAATGGATGTGCTTAGGAGATTAGTTAGTAAGGCATTAAAGCTCAAGAGCATTGGTGAAATGGGGGTGCAGGAAGGGTGGTTGTTTCTCAAGGGAGTGATCCTATGAGCACAGAAGGAGACAATCCCATTGCACATAAAAGGGGGCAAAGGAGTGAAGAACCCCTCTAAGATGAATAGGAAGGTCCAGGAAAGTCTAAGGGCAAAGAAAGAGGTATACAGGCTATGGAAAAAGGAGGTAGCTACCAAGAAGGAGTATACCTCCCTGGCCTGCACTTGCAGGGAATCAGTTAGGAAGGCCAAAGCTGGATTAGAACTTGTGGATATGGACAGGTTGGAAAAATAAGCAGAAGGAAATAGGATGCAGATCAACAAAGACAAGTGCACAGTGCTGCACCTGAGCAAAAAGAACCACCAACACACTTACAGGCTAGGGGATGACCTTCTCAGCAGCACAGCAGTGGAAAGAGATCTTGCAGTCACAGTTGACTCCAAGATGAACATGAGTCATCAATGTGACTGTCCCAGAGGAATAAAAATGGAGGCACCAGAATGGCCTCCTGTGGCGGGACCCAAGGCAGGGGTGACCTGCCCAAGAAAAGAAAAAAGAAGCCAAAAAAGAAGACGTTAAATCTCAACTTAACTTAAATTTACTCTGCAAGTCCCAATGACTAGGGAATCCAACAAACCAATTGCTCATTCATTTCCCTTCCCTGTTTAAGCTCCTCTACTTTACAATTAAACAAACTAGGAGCTAGGAGCAGCGGGGAGAGTAAGGACACAGGCACACATGTGTCTTGCACACACGTGTGCCCCCTTACCTGACCTGGAGTGGAGGCGAGAGCAGCAGAGGTGAGTGGAGCAGCAGCGGGGGCAGCAGCAGCTGATCCCCCTAAGGTAAGTGGG
>NW_017728922.1:12723289-12733309 GCF_001723895.1 Crocodylus porosus
CTCTTCCTCCCCTTTCCCTCCTCCCTTCTCTCTCCGAGCGGTGCCCTTGCATTCCACAGTTAACAGTTTTAGCTTACCTGTTTTCCAGAAGGACAGGAGATTACAGGCGCCAAAGAAAGGGTTACAAAGGTTGGGCAAGGGAGGGGCCCTGGCTTCATCGACACTCGTGGTCTTCCATCCCTCTGAGTTACCTAGGGTTATGCCCAGTGACACCAACAATATGAAGGGATTACTCAAGGGACCTTGGGAGCATATTGTGAATTAGTGTTTTATCCTATTGTATTGCATTTTCTGGCAATGACTGTACTGTAAAAAAAAAAGGTATTACCACCATTACCAATGGCATTGTTGTGTAAAACAAAAATGTGTATACTGTTTTAGCTTCATTGTGATTTCTCAATCAAATTGATTGCAATTCAATTTATTGTGAAAAAATAAATATGAGGAACAAAACATTCTGATTTGTACTTCCTCCTGCTTGATTTCAGGGCATGGACTTGGGAGTGGCGGACAGGTTTGCAGCTGGCCAGGGGTGGGAGTGCACTAGCTTCCCAGGCTGGACAGAAAGCTGGTCCCCTCTATGCACCTCAATAATATATGTCTGCGGATAGCCACTTCTGGCTTTTCTATAGAGAGCAGTGGTTTTTGAAACCCTGACCATGGCTGATTAGTAGTTCCCCCCTTAGCACAGACTCATCTGATGAGGAAATGTCAATACCTAGTGTAGGAGGAGGCATTACAAATTTCTTGAATTTGGATGGAAAGAAGTTCTCCCACAATGATGCTTTCTTTGTATACACTTGATTCTGCAGAGGCCTAGATGTAGCTGAACACATTACCTTGGGCTGCCTTGAGACTGGCTCCTCATTCTCTCTCACCTTCTCCCTGTCCTTTGAGAAGACAGAGGAGAAATATGGCAAGGGAGGACAAAGCAGTCCTGAACAAAATCTGATGAGCTCCCTCCAGGAGGCGAATGGGTTGCAGCGGGCTTGAGGAGGGGGGTCTGCAAATCTGGCTACAAAAGTTGCTGCATGCAGGATTTTGTAAAGAAAACATTGCACTGCAAAGAAAGCATTGAAAAGAAAATAATTTTTGCATCACACCTCCCATAACAGTATATCCTGCAAAGAAAAACACTCAGAAACAAAGCAGCAGCTGTTTTGGAGCTGTGGCAGCAGGCATCAACCCCAACCCCACACCTCCCTCAGCGGCCATGCATATGAAATGCATTATAAGGTGTTAAGGACTTGCTAAAGTCTTTAAAGATTTGCTAAAGACTAAAGGCCCTGGGAGGTCCATGCCTGTAGATGTTTTGCAGATTGCCTGCTTGCAGCCGGAGGTGGGTGGGGTTCTTACAAGAAATGCTGGCTGCACCCTAACTAGCACTTAACAAGCATTCAACCTCCCTCCAATAACAGTTCACCCTGCAACTTTGCAACTCTTTCCAGTAATGCCATGACTCCATAAAACCCCCTCAAACACAGCATCTCTATGCTGAGGTGGGCATGGTCTCCAAAAACAAACTCTAAGACTAAGAAAGCTGGTAATTGGGAGATGATCCCTCAGTTAGGGAGCTAGTGAATGAATGACAGTGATACCCAGACAAAGGATCTGGTAAGATTGCCTACTGCCCCACCAAGTTCATTTTTGTTAGTTCTCAGTGTACATTCATACTGAACATAGTTATCACTACTCCCCCTCCCCTGGAAGGTAACCTGAAGATCAATGAGAGGCAGCAGCAAACTGAGGGTTAAGCCTTTATTTTTCACGAAAATCTTCATGGGATTTGTTTGCTGCAAAATAAATTCCCCAGTAGCAGTTCTCAGCTGCTGAAGTGATATGATAATAGATCTGTTTTCATTTAAATCTTTCCACGCAGGTATAAATTGAATAGTTACTTGAGAGTGTGCATGAGGGGAGCTCAGAGATCCTGATGAAACTTAAGGACTTGGTGGCTGTGCAGAACAGAGAATTAGATTTGTTAAGATGCCCAGTGCTATTTCCATAGGCCAAAAGGAAATGCTGCTTTACAAGAATCATTCTGTGATGTATGAACTGTTTTAAAAATTGAAACAGAAAAAAGCAGCAGTTTGGGAAATATTCCTGCTGGGGATGAGGGCAAACAGCCAATGTCTGTAACTTTTTTCACTTAAAAAACATTTAAGATCAGCATATCCCTATGAATAAACAAAGGGTTTCAGAGGCTGCAGGAAAAAGAACATATTTGAGCAACCACTTCCAAAGCACTGAGCTATGCTAGGTAGCAGCAGTGAAACAGCCAAAAGGGTGTTATGGAAATCTGCATTCTGCTTCTGTCTGTACCACACAGTCCATGACTTAACCTCTCTGTGACTCTGTTTCTACACGCATAAGCTGGGAATAGTAATACTGACCATCAAAGAATGCTGGGAGCTTAAATACAGTAATGTCTGTGAGGTACTCAAATCTTATAGAAATACGAGCAATGAAAGTACCTGGATAGGCAGAACATTGCTGTACAGCATTCTCATCATGATTTCTGTAAGTGTAAGAGAAAAGCAAGGAGTTCTTTGTTTATATACCATCTCAGTTTTTATGTAGGTTTAATTATTTATACCCATATCTCAGTGTGCTAGTAAATGTGCCGTAGCACGGACTGTAAACCTAGAGAAACTATCTAAAGCAGAGGTGGCCAACTAGTGGTAGAGATAGCTCCTGTGGGACAGGCAGTACAACAACAGATAGGGCAGGGGGCAGACAGCAGAGAGGCAGATAGAACAGAGGGAGGTATCCAAGTGGCACTTAGGGAGGGTGCAGGGCTAATTTATGGCATTCCTACCAAAAATATTGGCCCCTGCTGATCTAAAGCATAGAGGACATCACACTGGCTTTTGTTATTAAAATTTTGCAGAGTTGGGACAGCTCTCTGGAGGAGATGCACAGGTGCAAGCCCATCACATCCCTGAGAGCCAAAGCCAAAGATCTCAGCAGACCCTTCTGGCAGACTCCAATCTCCCCTCCATTACAGAGCTGCTAGGTAAGTGGGCCCATGGTGGGAGGGCCCTACTTAGGAGTGGGATGCAGCTGAGAGGAGCCAAGGGGAGGGGGTGGTCACACCAGCGTCTACTTAGCCCAGCCCAGCCCCCTAGGGAGCCATGCAAACAGGCATACTCTGCTCTGGCACATGGAGTTAGCACTGGAATTTGCACAGGAGGGTGTGTGGAAGGACTACCAGCAAGCTCTTGGCTCCAACTTATCCCCTGGCAGAGGGACGCAGCACACCCCATGCCTGTTGCACCACTGGGCAGCCAGGGCCCCCTCACCATGAGATAGACCTCTGGCACTGGAACCCTGGTAAAGGGGTCAAGGGATCAGCCCCCCTGTAACAGGGTGGCCTCCTCATCACATCTTCACTGGCTGCCCTGCTCCTGGGGTAACTACCTGCTTTGCTCTCCTGCCACTCCTTGATGGAAAAATATGAGAGTTATTACAAAGGCTGCAGGCTACCCATTACATACCCTGTTGACAAGGACCTAAAACCCACTTCATAGATTTCATAGACATTAGGGCTGGAAGGGACCTCGGAAGATCTTTGTGGCCAGCCCCCTGCCCCAGGGCCAGGAAGTCAGCAGGGACATAGGATCCGAGCAAGATAAGCATCCAAATGTGTCTTGAAGCCATTCAAAGTAGGTGCTTGAACCACCTACAGCAGCAGTCTATCCCAGAACTTGGGGGCTCAGACAGTAAAGAAGTTCTTCTTTATGTCCAGCCTGAAACAGTCATGGAGGAGTTCGTGACTGTTTGACCTCGTCATCCCTTGGGGCACTCTGGTGAACAGATGTTCCCCCAGATCTTGGTGAGCAACCTTTATAAACTTATAGGTAGCCACCAGATCACCCCTGAGCCTGCACTTTTCTAGGCTGAAGAGCCCCATAGCTCTCAGCCTGTCATCATAAGGTCTGTTTTCCTGACCTCTGATCATGAGCATGGCTCTCCTCTGGACTCTCTCAAGCTTCTCCACATCCTTTTTGAACTGTGGAGCCCAGAACTGGATGCAGCACTCCAGCTGTGGCCTCACCAAGGCTAAGTACAGTGGGAGAATGACATCCCGGGATTTGCTTGAGAAGCATCTATGGATACAAGCCAGTGTTTTGCTTGCTTTACTAGCTGCAGCATCACATTGATGGCTCCGACCTCCCCTCCATGGGTCCCATGCCTTGTAGATGTTATTCTGCTGTTATTTCTCCAGCCTATGGCTGTAGCAAACTGGGCACACAGTTGTAGCTCTTTTCTACAGCCCCAGAAGGCCACTTACCCACCACACCTCTCACCGGGGTTCCACTCACTCCACTGGCTGTCACCCAGCCTCTTTCAAACTGCCCTCCCTCAGGGTCCACATTCATCCTTCTCAGCCTCACCTGGCTTTGGGTTTAGGTGTCTTCACCTTGGTTGGCCCCAGTGCAGTCTTTTGGGTATCTCTTGCTACTCTCACCTGAGCATTGACTGAGTGATTGTACAACTGTAGGCCTATTTTGCTCCTAGTCCCTCACTGGCCACTATGCCTGCACTGGGCCTCCTCACTTGCTCACACTCATGGACCACTCTACTCATCAACTGTCTCACACAGGGTCTTTCTACTCGTTGCCCCTCTCACACAGGGTCTGACTTGTGCTCCCAGGCTTTCCTCTGCCACCTGTGTGCAGCCCTAGGTCCCCCCTCCAGCCTGAGCTCTGCCTCATGGCTCTGTAACTGAGCTCTGGGCTCCCCTTGCTCACTAGAACACCACCAGGGAAGTGGGGTTGGGGATCTTAAGGCTACCCAACCTGCCTTTCACCAGGGAAAGGCCTGGCATTTCCTGGGGGCTCCCATGCCAGTAGGAGCCCCACAAGACCACCCTTCCCTGGCAGGATGCAGTTTGCCCAGGACAAGGGGTCACCTCCTCCCTGTAGCCCCTGCCCTTACATCCTGACTCTGGCTGCAGCAGCCTCTCAGCCTGATGTTTCCTTCTTGCAGCAAACTGCAGCCCAGTTTATATCCCTGGGCCAAAATGGCTGCCCTCATCAGGCACTTGGCTGCTGCCTGTTTGCTGTTCTTAAAGTGGCAGGCACCAAAGGTGCCCTTCCACACACTCCCACTCCAGGGAGACACCAAGGGACCCAGAGAATCCCCCAACTGATCGAGATGCCAGAAAGCTGACTGCTGTTGTAGCCAGGAAGCCAGAAGACCCCCTTTAGGCAGCTACCTGAGCCTCTCTGCCAGGCCACAGCAGCAGCAGCACCTGCTGGAGAAGGCCACATGGGGTAATCATACCCACCTGGACTGTTATTCAAACAAGCACTTAAGGAGCCAGGCAAACAGGGCCCACCCAGGAACATGGCGATAGGCATGCACCACACCCTGAGACTTCCTGAGCTGGTTGGATCTCCCACTCCTGGTACCTCTGGAGCCTCTACCCAGATAAGGTCCATTGTCCCAGCCTCCATGCAAACTGAGCCCTTGACTCCAGGCTGTGAGAGCTGCCTGGCACACCTGCTGGAGGCTGGGACCTGCTGTACAGGCACTCCCACTTGTGGGATGTGCTCACTGGTGGAGACTCTGGAGGTAGGGTGGCCATCGAAGTACCGCAAAAATAGAGGACAGTTGCATTTAGTGCAACTGTCCCCACCACCATGAATGCTGTGTACCTCCCAAGGCTGGGGGGGCATGGCAAGGTCCCACAGCTGGCAGCGGCAGAGGTGTGGGTGGTGGGGGTGTGGCAGCAGTGAGCTCCTGCAGGCAGCCAAGGCAGTGTTGGCAGTGGGGGCTAGGGGGTGCCGAGAGGTGAAAAATAGAGGACATAAAGGCATCAGGTTTCATATCAATAGAGGACAGGGGACAAAGGACAAGAAAACCAGACTGTCCTCTCTAAAACTAGGCAAATGCCTAGCCTATCTGGAGGGCCAGGTGAGGGAGCTCCGGGAGGATGTGAGCAGACAAGGAAGCATGAGGAGGACATCAATGCTTACCGCCAGACACTGCACCTAGAAAAAATATGACACGGAGATCAGAAAGAAGAACAAGTTTCAGTGAGATGCCCCTAATGATGGACAGTGGAGATTGGTCACATCAGGCCCAAAGCCATGATGTGCCTCAGCTGCTCCACCAATAGCTGTACACAACAACTATGCAGCCCTCACACCATCAACGGAAGAGGCATCCATGTTCAACACACCAAGGACAAGACAGGAACAGCCAGCACCACTGAAGCAGCGTAGGGTAATTGTTGTGGGATACTCCTTACTGCAAGGAACAGAAGGTGCCATATGTCATCCAGACCCCTTTGCTCAAGAGGTCTGCTGCCTTCCAGGAGCCAGGATTTGAGATGTAATGGCAAGGTTACCAAAACTGGTCTGACCACTACCCCATGCTCCTTGTCTATGTGGGCACCAATGACGCAGCAAGAAACAACCCTGGGAGAATCATGAGTGATTACAAGACCATGGGGGTGAAGCTCCAGGAATTGGAGAGCAAGTGGTCTTCTTCTCAATCTTCCCAATTAGAGTCAGAGGCCATCAGAGGAAGGAATGCAGCAAAGAAGTCAACCAAAGGCTTTGGAGTTGGTGTTACTGTGCTGGCTTTGGATTCTTCAACCTTGGTATGTAGTTCAACAGCACTGGTCTGCATGCAAGAGATGGTATCCACCTCACGGGCAGAGAAAAGAAACTCTTTTCCATGAGAATTGTAGATTTTCTGAAGAGGACTTTAAACTAGACAAGCCCAGGGGAGTGGGGGAAGATTCCGTTGCTGAGCATAAATCCACTGCTGGGCATAAATCCTTTGACCAAGAGGACCCAGAGGAGGGTATTCACATAGGGGACATCCAGATAACTACCAATGCCCAGAGACACTTGCAGAGGGACAGGAAACATGAGACAACTAGGGATGAGCTCAGCTGTCTTTATTGGAATGGCAGAAGCATAGGCAACAAACAGGACAAACTGGCACGCCTTCTGGCAGATGAGGAATTTGACCTCATTGGACTGATGGAGACTTGGTGGGACAATACATACAACTAGGCAGTGGATATGGAGGGTACAGACTATAGGAAGGACAGGGTTGGGAAGAAGGGTGGATGGGTGACCCTCTGTGTGAAAGAACAGTACCCTACCCTGCAGGTTACATTTGATGGCAGTGGGAAGTCCCTTGAGAACCTCTGGGCCAAGATACAAGGGGGCTCAGGAGAAGGGGACCAAGAAGAGGAGAGCAACCAGACATTCTACAGTGAACTGATTGAAGCAGCCGGTACTAAAAACTTGATTGTCATGGGTGATTTCAACTACCCTGACATCTTTTGGGAAGACCATTCAGCCAACTCCAGCAGATGAACCATCGATTTCATAGATATTAGGGGCTGGAAGGGACTTTGTGAAATCGTTGAGTCCAGCCTCTCCCCTCCCTCTCTGCCATAGGCAGGAAGTCAGCTGGGATCAAGTGACCCCAGAAAGAAAAACATCCACATGTTTTTTGAAAGAGTCCAGAGTAGGTGCTTGCACCACCTCTGGGGGAATCTGTTCCAGACCCTGGACACTCACACCATAAATAACTGTTTTCTTATGTCTAGTCTAAATCAGCCTTCCTGGAGTTCATGGCCATTAGACCTTGTTATCCCTTGGGGAGTTCTGGTGAACAGCTGTTCTCCCAGGTCATAATGTACTCCTCTTATGTAATTGTAGGCTGCTAGTCCCCCCTGAGCCTTCTTTTTTCCAGACTGAAGTGTCCCAAATCCCTCAGCCTCTCCTCATACACCCTGTCCTCCAGGCCTTGGATCATGAGTGGCTCTCCTCTGGACTCTCTCAAGTTTTTCCACATCCCTCCTGAAGTGGGGGCCTAAAACTGGATGCAGTACTCCACCTGCAGTCTCACCAGGGTCAAGTAAAGCAGGAGGATGACATTCCTGGTTTTGCTTGAGATGTGTTGGTGGATGCACACCAGCGTTTGATTTGCTTTGCCAGCCACAGTATTGCATTGGTTGCTCATATTCATCTTGTGGTCAATCAAGACCCACAAGTCTCTTTCGGTCATGGTGCTAATGAGTGTAGCGTTGCCAAGTCTGTAAGTATGTTGGAAACTCTTCCTACCAAGGTGCAGCACTTTACACATCTCTACATTGAAGGCCATCAGGTTTAGGTCAGCCCACCTTGAGAGCATATCCAAGTCGGCCTGTATCCCCAGAAGTCCTGCAGTGTGACCATCCTCCCCCATAATTTGGTGTCTTCTGTGAACTTTGCCAGTTCGCATTCGATTCCTGAATCCAGATCACCCTAATGAAGATGTTAAAGAGTACTGGCCCAAATACCGAGCCCTGAGGGACTCCACTGGTCACCCTGCACCACACTGATTTGCTCCCATCAACTAGTACTCTTTGGTCCAAACCTGTAGTCATTTACCTAACCATCGGACCATAAGATGATCAAGGCCACAGTTTCCCAGCTTAACCATGAGGACGTCACAGAGAACTAGGTCAAAGACTTTCTTGAAATCCAGATATATGACATCCACATCATCTCCCTTGTCCAGGGCATGTGTTACCTGGTCATAGAAGGAGATGAGGTTGGTTAGGCAAGACCCACCAGCACAAAGCCATGTTAGCTGGCATTCAGATGCTTGTCTTCCATTAGTCTGGTGTTTATGGATGCCTTCACAATTTTCTCCAAGATTTTTCCAGGAATGGACATCAGACTGATTGGTCTATAATTCCCCAGGTCATCCCTCCTCCCTTTCTTGAAGATAGGGACCACGTTGGCTCTTTTCCAGTCTTCTGGGACCTCACCCAAGTACCACGAGTTTTCAAATATCTTTGCCAAGGGGGATGCAATGATGTCTGCCAGCTCCTTCAAGACTCTCGGGTGCACTCCATCTGGGCCTGTGGATTTGTGAATCTCCAGTTTCTCGAGGTGTTCCCTTACCCGATCCACATCAATTTGGGGCCCATGACCTGCTCCTAGGAATGTTTGTGTCCTTTCTGACAGTGTGATCCCCTTGGGAGGGTGAAAAACTGATGCAAAAAAGTCATTTAGGAGATTGGTCCTTTCTTGAGCATCAGATGTCAGTTGCCTCATTAGATCTTGCAGGGGCCCAATGCTATCTTTGTTCTTTTTTTTGACTTCCCACATATCTGAAGAACTTTTTGTTGTCCTTGATTACCGTAGCTAGCCTGAGTTTGGTTTGTACTTTGGCTTTTCTGGACTGCTCTCTACAGGTACAGGTGAATGCTGAGCAGTCCTCTTCTGTGATGCTTCCCATTTTCCAACTGGTGTAGGCCTCTCTTTTGAGTTTAATGAGGTCCAACAGTTCCCTGTTCAGCCAAGGGGGCTTCCTTGCCCATTGACTACATTTTTTGTGAGATGGAATGGCTTTCCCTTGTGCTTCAAGTATTATGTTTTTGAGAGCTGCCCGTTCCTTGTGTACTCCCAGGTTTGCCTGCTCCTCAGTGAACTAAGAAGGTAACCAACTCATGGTCGCTGTCACCAAGCTTTCCCTCAATCCTCACATTGCTCACCAGGTACTCCCCTTTGGCCAAGACCAGATCAAACAATGCCTCTCCCCCCTAGTTGGCCCATAGACCTCCTGCGTTAGGTAGAGGTCATCAGTGCAAGTGAGAAAGCTACGCAACCTGTCAGATTTGGCTGTGCACTCATCCCAAGAGATGTCAGGGAAGTTGAAGCCCCTCATGACTATCATGCATCAGGAGCATGCAGCCTCAACAAGTTCTCTATTGAATTCCCAATCTAGTTATTCCTCTTGGTGGGGAGGTCTATGGTAGACTCCTACAAGTATGTCATCCTCCCTGTGTTCTCCCCGCATTTTGACCCAGAGGGTCTCAAGATGCCCCTCCTGGTTAGAAAATTCAATTTGCAGGGAAGTGAACTTATCCTTGATGTAAAGAGCAACACCCCCGCCCCTCTTCCCCACACAGTCTCTCCTATACAAGGTGTAACCCTCTAAAGCAAGAAACCAATCATAGGTCATAGTCATTTTCACATAGGAGAAGGACCAGTTCCT
>NW_017728922.1:12734209-12740010 GCF_001723895.1 Crocodylus porosus
GGCATCAATGCCACAGTCACCTAGTTTTTTAATGAGGATGGGGTGGGAGACGGTGTCAAAGGCCTTGCTGAAGTCCAGAAAGACTACGTCCATGGTGGCACCTGCATCCATTGCCTTTGTGACCGGAGCATAAAAGGCAATCAGGTTGGTCTGACATGACCTGCCCCTAATGAAACCCTGCTGGTTGCCCTTGAGCATCATCCTTGAAGCCGGCCTATCACAGATGTGCTCCTTGGAGGATCTTCTCAAATAGTTTCCCAAGGATAGAGGTAAGACTGATGGGCCTATAGCTGCCCGGGTCCTCTCTCTTCCCTTTTTTGAAGATAGGGACCACATTAGCTATCTTCCAGTCATCTGGCACCTGGCCTGATGCATTATTACTGATGCAGCTGACATGACCTGGGCTGGAATTGTTAATAGACCACCTGTCCCCCAGTGGTCTGAGTTTAAAGCCCCATGAAGGTCAGCCATTCTGGCTTAGAAGAGCTTCTTCTCTATCCAGGTGAGGTGGAGGCCATCTCTTCCCAACACTCCGCTCTCTGCAGTGCGGACCATAGTAAAGAAAGCCAAACCTCCTGTGATGGCACCTTCACCAGAATCTTCTATTCACCTCACCAATGCACCTTTCCCTCCAGAGCCCATGTCCTGTGATTGGGAGGATTGAAGAAAAAGCTATCCATACCCCCAGCCCTAAGCCCAGCCCCCAGAGCCCTGTAGTTGCACATGACCTGGCTCAAGCTGCTCCATGCTGTATCACTCATGTCCACATGGATGAGTAGCATGGGATGGTGGCTGGAGGGCCAGATGAGCTGGGGAATCCTCTCTACCCCAACCAACTTCTTGGCAACTATAGATGGCCTGAACTTGACATAGGCTGTGGAGGGGATGACTAGGTGTAAAGCCACTCTGGACTTGGTGCTGACCAAAGGGGAAGATGTGGTAGGTAACCTGAAGGTTGGACGTGCTCCGGGTGACAGTGATCGTAATTTGATTAAATTCACCATCCACTGAAAACCTGGGAATTCTACCAGCAGAACATAAGTCCTAGACTTCAGATGGGCAGACTTTGGTAAACTCAGGAGTCTAGCTGGTAAGGCCCTTCACAGCCAGTGATTGGATGGTCCTTCCTTAAGGAGGCTATTTTCACTGCTCAAAAAGAGGCCATCCCCATGTGGTCAAAAAGAGGGAAAGGGGCCAAAAGACCTGCCTGGCTCAACAGACACATTAGGGAACTTCTCAAAAAGAAAAAAGAAGTGTACATGCAATGAAAAAAATGGTTCAGCATCCAAAGAAGAGCGCACTTATGCAGTCACGGTCTGCAGATATGAGACAAGGAAAGCCAAGGCATACATGGAAATCAAGCTGGCAACCCAAGTTAAAGACAACAAAAAATCCTTCTATAGGTACATAGGGAGCAAGGAAAAAAAAAAAAATATCAAGCTCCACTGTGGCACCCCTACTGAATATAGAGGGGCAGCCCACAGTTGACCCCTGTGAAAAGGCAGAGATCCTTAATATTTACTTTGCGCCAGTATTCCTGAAGCCAGGTGAAAACTCATCACATGTCTGGGTACGTAGAGAATACTGCGATGACAGCAGTCCACATAAAATCAGTCCCGAATAGGTGAAGATACTCTTAGATCTTATGGACATTTTCAAGTTGGCTGGGCAAGACAACCCGCATCTGAGAGTGCTGAAGGAACTGGCTGAGCTCACAGCAGTACCTCTGGTGAGGCTGTTTGAAGAGTCATGGAACTCAGGAGTGGTCCTAAATGACTGGAAGAGGCCTAACATGGCACCCATCTTTAAGAAAGGGAAGAGGGATGACCCTGCTAACTATAGACCAGTCAGGAAAAATTATTGAAAAAATTGTCAAGGCAGCCGTCAACCACAAGCTCGCAACTGGTGGGGTCATTGGTGATGCATAAGGGATGCACGCAGGTGCACACTGAGATTGGTGGTGCACCCCCTGTGAAAAGCACTGCCAACGCTGCTGGTGTTGTCTGCGGGTGGTCCCCAATTGCCACTGGCCACCAATGCTGCCAGTGGTATCTGCAGGTGGTCACTGACCAGCCGACCAGCCCCCACCTCCCCTCCGGTGCTGTCAACACCGCTGTGGCTGCCTGTGGGAGCTCCCTATTTGCCGCTGCCATGCCTCTGCTGCCAACACCATTGCTGCTGCCTGCGGGTGGTCACCCTGCCTCCCCAGCCTCTGGGGGCACACTCAGGGGCAACATGTAGGGGGTACACAGGAGTGCATGTGCACCCCCTGAGAGTGCTGGTGCACCCCGTCAGGCTGCTCTCCCTGTTTAGCCAGCAGGCAAAGAGGCAGGTGAGAGCACCAGTGCCTCTGCTGCAAGTGCTGGCCAGGGAGCAGAGCCACCAGCAAAAGCAGCTGCGCCACTTCCAGAAGTGGCCCCAAGAGTTCTGGGAGTGGCACAGTTGCTTTCTCAGCAAGTGAGATTGGCCGTGGGGGACCCCCTCCCCTCTCCAACTAATGCAGTCGTGCCCCCTTGACTCAAGAGGCACCAGCCATCCATGGGCACATGGTGTTCATGGGTGGGGTACTGAGAAACAACCAGCATGGCTTTGTCAAGGGGAGGTCATGCCTAACAAACCTGATGTCCTTTTATGACCAGGTAACTAACCAGCTGGACATTGGACAGGAGGTGGATGTCATCTACCTAGGTTTCAGCAAGGTCTTTGATACTGTTTCCCATGAAATCCTCTCAATTAAGTTGGAGAGTCTTGGCCTAAGCCAGGCTACAGCGAGGTGGGTTGGCAACTAGCTCAGTGGCCAATCCCAGCAAGCAGTAATTGATGGTATGGCCTCATGCTGGAGGGCCATCTCCAGTGGTGTCCCCCAGGGATCAGTGCTTGGTCCTGTGCTATTTAACAGCTTTATCAATAACCTCAATGAGGTAGTGAGAAGTGCAATGATTAAGTCTGCAGATGATACCAAACTGTGGGGACAAGGAGGCATGTCTGAGGCCAGGACAAAAAAAGATCCAGGATGACCCTGACAGTCTGGTCCTGTGGGCTGAAGGAAATCAGATGAGGTTCAACAGTGCCAGGTCATTCATCTGAGAAGGAAGAAACCTCAGCATATTTATACCATGGGTGGTGGTCCACTGGCTGGCACTGCATCTGAAAGGGATGTGGGGGTGACAACTGAGGAGAGGATGAATATGATCCACCAGTGTGATGAAGTTGCCAATACAGCAAATAAAATTCTGGCATGTATCAGCAGATGCGTCGCCAATAGATCCAGAGAGGTGTTCCTCCCCTTCTGTTTGACATTGGTAAGGCTACAGCTGGAGTTCTGTGTCCAGTTCTGGGCACCGCACTTCAAGAAGGATGTGGACTAGCTCAAAAGGGTGAAGAGAAGGGCTACCCACATGATCAAGGGCCTGGGGGATAGGCCTTATGAGGAGAGATTTTGGGATCTGGGTTTGTTCAGTGCGAGTAAAAGAAGGCTGAGGAGTGACTTGATAGCGGCCTGCAAATATGTCAACGGAGAACACCAGGATCTGGGAGAGCAACTTTTTAGAAAAGCATCCCCTGTTAGGATGAGCACCAATGGACACAAGCTAGTTGAGGAAAAATTTAGGCTAGACATAAGGAAAAACTTCTTTTCCATATGGGTAACTAGAATCTGGAACACTTCCAGCAGATGTGGTGCAGTTGTCATCCAGCAGAGGCTGGACAAGTACCTCATTGAGCTCATTTGAACCCAATTACCTCCTGCCCATGGCAGGGGATCAGACTTGATGATCTTACAGGTCCCTTCTGGTCCTTCTTTCTATGATAACATACTGCAAGCTCAGCCCACATGCAGACATGCCAAGTATAGAGACAGTGTGCATGTCTGTCACTAGTGTATGGGCCTACACAATCAGATGGTGACTTCCTTCTACTGCTTCTTAAACAAGGATAGAGGAGGCTGGTCTAACTCAAAAAAGGCAACAGTCCAAGATGGCAACTCCCTGGACACAGCCTATGCACAAGGCTGAGAAAGCTTATAGCAGCACCACAAACCCTTGTGCTTTTTTGTAAGTCCCATGCTATTAGTTGTTTTCATTGACATGGAATCATGTGATTATGAAGCACCTCAAGTTTTGGCTAAAAAAGGGACGTTTCCACTCATCAGGACTGCAGGAAAAACTGAGAGGTATGAACCCTGAAGACTAAAAACAAAACATAAGGCAAATAAAAATCACATTTTTCACTTGGGGTTGGTGATACTCCTGAAGCCCTGGGTTACAGTCTTGCCTCCTATTAATAACCTGAAAGACATCTCTCAGTCACTTCCCTCCTTTACTCCCTCTTTCCACTTGTGCTTTTGACTGAATAGTCTCCAGACACTTATACTATCAACTACAGCATATCACCAAGGCTCTTCAGAGCAGAGAGAGGTCAAATCCCTTACCTGAGGCTCCCACAAACATGGGACAGTAATTCAGGATTCAAACCTACTTTATGTATTTAGTATCTTCCTTCTAATAAAGTATCACCACTCTGAAGATCTGAGCACCCTTGACTTCCATCAGTTTTGAAACCAGTCACATCTCAGGACACCTGGCACTCACGAACAACAAGCAAAAGAGTTCTAACTGTCTTCCACCCTGATGTCCTTATACTCATTGGTACATGGCACCAGACAGGTGCTTCTGTTAACACTGAATCTTTACAAGAGACTGTGGAGGTGAGAAGCTGGCCAGACAGGGAGGACAAGGGAATTTAGGGACAGGAGAGAAAGGTCCAAGCTAAACAGAATACATCAGCTGAATACTTCCCCAAACATGTAGGTACCTGTGTTCTGGTCTGTGTAGTTTGGTGGCCCTTGCTTCATAATTAGAAGTTCCTTGAGTTGATTCCAGGGAAGAGTTTTAAGGACTACAGCACTGAAGGAGCCCCTTTATTAAGGCTGTAGGTTTGGACATCATATATCTGGTTGAATAATTGAATCTAGCAGATGAAGGGGAACATATCATCCCATGTCTCTCAGCTCTCTAGCCAGAGATCCAGCATGTTAGCAAGCAGCATAGTGGTATGCTGGCTACATATCATCCTTCTGCAAATTCGAGGGAGTAGTTTCTTTCTGTCCTAGACTTGTGGGTTACTTTTGCAATAGCTTTTTCATTATTATTTTCCACTGATTGCCAGGTTTACTTTTAAATTTATGAACATCTCTGTCACCCACTGGGTCCCCCTCAGGCCCCAGGGGAGGCACACCTGGGCCAAGGGTTAGTGAGGAACTAGTTAGGGAACTTCTGGAGGGGCTGGACGTATTCAAGTCAGCTGTTCTGGATGATCTCCACCCTAGAGTACTAAAGGAATTGGCTCAGGTCATTGCAGGACCCTTGGCACGGGCACTCGTGGTGCTCTGGTATGGTGCCAGAGGACTGGAAGAGGGCCAACATGGTTCCCATCTTCAAAAAGGGGAAGAAGGAGGACCCGGGAAACTATAGGCCAGTTAGTCTTACTTAGATCCTAGGCAAGCTGTTTGAGAAAATTATGCTGGCACACATGCATGAGGGGCCAGCAGGGGATTTCATGCTTAGGGGCAACCAACATGGGTTCATCAGTGGCAGGTCCTGACAGACCAACCTAGTGGCCTTCTATGGTCAGATCACCAAATCATTAGATGCAAGGGTAGCAGCAGACATAGTCTTCCTGGACGTTCGGAAGGCCTTCGACACTGTCTCTCACCCTGTTCTCATTAAGAAACTGGGGGACTGTGGTGTCGACATCCACACAGTCAATTGGGTTGCCAACTGGCTGGAGGGCTGCACCCAGAG
>NW_017728922.1:12740128-12743171 GCF_001723895.1 Crocodylus porosus
CAAGGGTGGGCACGTGAGAACAGGATGGGATTCAACACTGACAAGTGCAAAGTGATGCACCTGGGGAGGAACAACCAGCACCATACCTACAGGCTGGGGAACTCCCTTCTCGTCAGTACAGAGGCAGAAAAGGATCTTGGAGTCATCACTGACTCCAAGATGAACATGGGTCAGCAGTGTGGGGAAGCCACCATGTCAGGAAGGCCAACCGTACCTTGTCCACAGATACATCTCAAGCAGGTCCAAAGAGGTGATCCTCCCCCTCTATGCAGCACTGGTCAAGCCGCAGCTGGAGTATCGCGTCCAGTTCTGGGTGCCACACTTCAAGAGGGATGTGGACAACATGGAGAGGGTCCAGAGGAGGGCCACTCATATGATCAGGGGACAGCAGGGCAGGCCCTACGAGGAGAGGCTGCAGGACCTGAACCTGTTCAGCCTCCAGAAGAGAAGGCTGAGGGGGAGATCTAGTAGCCTATTACAAACTAGTCAGGGGGGATCAGCAGGCACTGGGGAAGTCCCTGTTCCCCCGAGCACTGCCAGGAGTGACCAGGAATAACGGTCACCCCAGTACTCTTTCCTGCCATGGCAGGGGGTCGGACTTGATGATCTACTCAGGTCCCTTCCGACCCTAGAAACTATGAAACCCAGCTGACTAAAGTACAAAGGAAGACTCCATACAATTGGAACAAAGCTTCTCTCGTCTGAACGGAACCTCTAGAGATCATCTAGTCCAATCCCTTGCCTGAAGCAGGATTATCCCTATCCAAACTATCCTATACACATCCACTGTCTAAACTCCTTGCAAAACTATATAGCCAATCAAGACACAACACACCACAGGACAAAAGACTCTAATTTGCCACACGTAAAGCAGGTGGACCATGGCAACCAACATTCTCCTTCTACAGAAGTTGTTAAAATCCTCTCAAAAGATCCCAGGAAGAGCGACATGCTCCATGCTGCAGAGGAAAGCAAAAACTCCCACCGTCCACACCAATCTGGCCACAGGGTAAAATCCTTCCTGACCACAAATGTGGCAACTGGTCTGATCCTGAGCAGAGGGGCAAGACCTTTTAGCCAGGAACCTCTGGGTTTAAGTCCCAGCAGGAGCACTGGCTCACCCTAATCACAATCAACTGCCTTGGCTGCACAATGGCACAGAAGTGACAACTTTTGCCTGATTTGGCCACGGAAAGCAGTCTATAGCTGTGACCAAACACAAGTGAACAAGTGCACTTAAAAAAAAAAAAAAATGGCCAATTGGATGAAAATCTGACCCCCCATTGCATGAGGTATCAGATAAACTCATTTCAGAATGTAGCATCTTCTGTAACTTGTGTCTGCCTAGGAACCTGTCACTGTTTTCAGAACGGGAGGGGGGAAAGGGAGTGGAAGGCATTCATTCTGTGGGTTTTTCAGCACCCCCTAGAGGATGGGGCAGGTGTATTGCCCCCCCCCCGCCCAAGGTGTGAGGGGTCCAATTTACCCACCCCACCTTCAGCATCAACTGAGGAGCCACAAGCACAAGCTCCCTCCACTGCCTTTCCCCCCTCCCATTCTGAAAAAAAGAAAGCACTGGCAGAGAGCCCTGGCCATTGCTATGGGAAACTGGCTGCAGGCTCCCAGCCCCAGCTACATTCCCCACCTGCCTGGAACCAACAGTGAAATTCGGTTTGGTCTGGGGTAATGTTGCAACTCAGATCGCTGTGCAAAAAACCTTCTGAATTACAGCTAGGAGTTGCACCCGATGTTTCTAAGGACAGGTAGAAATGGAAGAGTAAAACAAGATTATGTTACCATGTAGTAGACCACCCACCTTTCTACCTTGCATTAGTTTGTTCTTTCATATTCATCCCTTAGCCACAAATATGCCCACCCTACACTAAAAGGAAGCAGCCTGAACCTCAGGTAGAGCGCAGGGCAGGAAAACAAAATATGTTATAGCTACAAGCAGTATTCTAGGTGTGATGTGAACCCAGAGCACACTGTCTTGGAGTCAGACGCTGCTGTGGCACACAAGGCCACTAGTACAAAAACTTCATCTCTCTACCACTGATGACTCTGAAACTCATCCTAAGCTTGGGCCTACTCACAAAAGTTAAAATACAGAATACTGATGCTAACTGCATATTGCAAGAGGATGCGAGTTCATGGCTAGGCCATCTGAGAAGGAATAATGAACTCTCTCTTCCAGCTGATCATGCTATATTCAGGATGATTTCAGGCGGGCTCTTGGTTGTCTGGTGTGTAACCATATGAAATGTCTATCCTTGATTAATTAGTCTGGTAAATATTTCTTTTGCGACTAGCTCATGTTTATGTCTAGGAAGAGACATTCTCCATATATAATAGATGTCTTCTCCTGATTTAGTATGTTTTTCCTGGCTGTTAATCAGTTTCTTGATATGTTTCAAATCAGATAACCTCTTGTTACTAAAGAAGGAAACTCATTCAAATTAGAAATTTCTGATAGCCAGTAATGAGCAGGTTTTTCCTGTCAATTACTGCTTGGCACTCTCTCTTGATTTACACAACTAAAAGAATGCTTTGAAGATACTAAACTAAGGGTATAAAAAGGCAGTAAACCAGCAAACAACGTGCACGCCTCAAGAGTGAGAAATCGCTCTGAAACTGGTTGCTGATGCACCGGACTTACTTGAAGTTGAAGAGAAACAGACCACCTCATCCTTGCCTGTTTGGTGAGAAATTATCACCTGATAGCCAATTACTGGAGTTTGATTTGGTTTGGGCTCACTTGACTTGATTTTAAATACTTGTAGTAAATAAAGCCTTTCTGTCATTCATTGAACGAGGTGTTGTGTCAATCCCTGGGCTAGTCTGGAATCTTAGCTTTTTATTTGCTAACACCACTTGGAGCACATCTCACCCTCATCACCTGGGATCCTGGTTTTCCCTGATAAAAAAAATTGCAAATTCTCTAATAAACCCCCCAAAAATCTGTGATTAAAGTGAAAGGCCTCTCACTCCCCTTCACGTGCCCCTCAGTCCTCCCCCCAAAGCTCCCTGGTCCTGCTTGTGCCCT
>NW_017728922.1:12743331-12751274 GCF_001723895.1 Crocodylus porosus
TGTGGGCTCAGGCAGGGGATAGGGCCAGCTCCCCACCACTGCATGTACTCCTTGAGGGCAGGGATGAAGGGCATGCCCTCAAGATCTGTGTGCAAGACAGTGGTGGGTGTGGGCTACCCACTGCAGGCTCGGGCTCCTGCGCTGTTGCCCTCCCCCAGGGTCTTCACAGCCTAGCTGGTATGACCCAGTATAGCAGAGCAGAGCAGGGCCACATGGGGAAGCTGCTTGCTGCTGCAAGCTCCATGATGTCCTGGCGACATGCCCCCTGCCAATGCAGTAGCAGCAAAAGACACAACCCTGCACTGCCACCTCTTCTGCTGGTGCTGCGTGCAAAGGGGATGTGCTGCCAAGGCAGCACAAAGGTCACAGTGGCAAGCAGCTTCTCCATGCAGCCCCTTTACCCTGCCATGCTGGGTTGCACCTGCTGGGCTGCAGAGGCCCTGGGGGAGAGCAGGAGGGCAGAAGCCCATGCCTGCCCCACACAAATCTGGGGGGCACAGGTCCCCCCTGCCCCTTCAGGAGTGGTGTCCAGCAGTAGGGAGCTGGCCCCACCTCCCCTGCCCCCATGAGCTGCCCACAGCCCCATTCTGCTTCCTGCTGGGGCCCTGTGGACGCGCATTGCGGCTCCAAGCCCCAAGCCCCACACACTGCCCAGCTGGACAGCAGTCTCAGCTCCACTCCAGCCCTGCCTAACACCCTCCCTCCCTCCCTTCCTATGGGGGCCTATATCCCCCCTACTTACCTGCAGAAGCTGCTCTCCAGGCTGCCTGATTGCCCTCCTCCTGCTTCCTCCCAGCCCTTTGCAGGCTGGAAATCTGCCAGACTGCAGAGAGCTTGTGGTAAAACTGCAAAATCTGCGGGTTTCTCCATTAAAATAAGAAATCCGTGTTTTCCTTGGGTGATGGGAAAACCCACATTTTTCCATGGGAAATGGAAAACCTGGATCCTGCTCATTACCAGGGATCCAGGTTCTCTGTTTACCATGGAAAAATGCACATTTTCCCCTTTAAAGGAGGAAAAAAATTGGGAACTACAGGTTTCCACTTGCAGGCTGGTAGAGTTCCAGCCTGCAAGGGGCTGCATGGGACTGGGGGGAGAGGGAGGAGGGCAATTAGGCAGGTGGCACCACAGACATGTGCATGCACACACATGCACGTAGCAGTCAGGAAGCATGGAGGGCAGCTCCTGCAGCTCCCTCCAGGTAAGTCTGGGAGGTAGGGGGGAGGACTGAAGCCCCCTTAGTGAGGGAGGGAATTGGGCAGGGTTGGGGGCATTGCCCAGCCAGGGCAATGCCTGAGGCCCAGGGCTGGGCTGGGAATACATGGCCACAGGGCCCAGGCAGGAAGCAGGATGGAGCCACAGGCTCCATGGCATGGCAGAGGGCCAATCTCCCACTGCTCTTCACACCCCTGGGGGGGGGGTTGGAAGAGGGGAAGAGGATGGGGGGCAGATGTCCCCCAGATCTGTGTGTCAGGCAGGGCAGATGCAGGCAGCTCACTGTGGTCTCAGGGCTTCCTGCCCTGCTGCCCTCCCCCTGGGGGTCTCTGCAGCCCAGTGGGTGGGATCCAGTACAGCAAGGCAGAGCAGGGTGATAAAGTTTGGTGCTGCTCCCAGGAGCCCTGTACTGACACGGCAAGGCACCCCCTGCCTGCCTGGCAGTAGAGTGGAGCTGTGCCCCTCACTACTGCCAAGTGGGTAGAGGATACCTTGCCATGGCAGCACAAGGTTCCTGGTGGTGGCACTGAGCTTTCCCACCCTGCTCTGCCCTGCCATGCTGGGCCATGGAGGCTCCGGGGGCAGGGAAGCAGGGCAGGGACCCCAAGCCCAAGCAGGCAGCCTGCATTCCACCCCCCACCCCACATGCTCCGCTGCAGCTGTGCTGTGCACAAGGGAGGGGGAACCAAGCTTCACACTGTATTCCAGAGGGAGGCGCACTGGCAGGGCCAGGGGCTGTAGGCTGGGAGTGAGTGGCACTAGCAGGGCTGGGGGTCAGGATGCAGCCAGACTACTGCAACTACATATTGCCCCATCAAAAGCACTTGCAGTAGGCTCTTCACTTCATCCAAGAAAGTCTGTTGATTTGCTCAAGTCTCGATACCCAGCCCAGAAAGAGAAAAATACCAGAGAAGCAGCAGCACTTCAAACCACTACAACTTTGGAACAGCACAGACCCTTTCCTTGGGATTTTTGGAGCAGCCTGTAGAATTCTGTAGAATGGCAAGACTTTGTCCTTTACCGCTGTGGGCTTGTTCAGAAATAGCATGGCTGCATGAATATAGCTGTGGCTAGACTAACAAGAGAATTGGCTTCTGCCTCAGTCTGCCACCTTAGGCAAGTCACTTTGCAGTTGCTTTGTCTCCATCCCACCCAACGTTTGTCTTGTTTGTTTAGATCAGCGATTCTCAACTATGGTACCATGGCATCACCACAGGGTGCCTTGAGATCTTTTTAAGGGCATCTCAGGGTTCTGTACAACATAGCACATTTAGGCATGTGAACACCAACATGATTCACAGGATAAGCCCAGAGACTGCAAATAGGAAGCCAGAGAGTAAGAAATATTCTGCCCTGTTTGTTCTAAGTTACCTACAACAGAAGGACTGTTCTGTGATATTTCTAGATTAAAAAAACAACAACTAGTGAAAAGTGAGAGCTGGTGTTTTCTGATGGGTGACTTGAGTCTAACAAGACTGAGAACCACTACTTTAGATGTTTGGGCAGGGCTGTCTTTGCCTAGAATGCCTAGTGCAATGGACTCTTATTCTTTGTTGCATGCTACTATTACAATACAAAAACACAACAACAACAAAAACAGTAGAGAAGTGATAACTGTTTATAGAATTCCAAAGAGTTTTTCCATGTGGTAGGGCAAACTCCATGTATCCCAATCTGGCACCATTCAGCTTCTTTCTATTCCACACCAGTAAGACCCAATACACAACTTTGTCTAGGCAAAAGACAAGAAATGATCACCCCAGTTTGAATTCATTTCATGATTTTGAAGTGTGGTGGACTTACTGATGCAGCCCAGCCCACCCGGGCTTGGAGAAGTTCCACTGTGATTAGTGGAGCACATCCACTGATCAGGTAATTGCTAGGGGGTTGGGGGGCAAAGAGCCCCAGACCCGACTAACGGCTGCACTTTGCAGGTCCAGCAGCATTCTGGGGGTGGAGCCTCTAGAGCAAATAAAAAGGAGCAGCATGCCCAGCACGCAGCAGATCCATTGTGGGATGGAGAAGAGAGTGGGGCAAAGAAGAGCTGGTGTGAGCAGGCCAGCAGGGTAGTTCCAGTTGCCCTGAAGAGCCCCTCAAAAGGGGCATTTCGCTGGACTCAGAGTGGTGGACAGCATCCGTCCCTGGCAGTGCACAGAGCAACACAAGGTGAGACACAAGGCGGCTCGGATCTGTAAGCACCCCCCTCCCACCATCCGGCCAGGATCCAGAGCTGGCAGTGCAGCACGGCACAGTCCAGCAGGACCCAGACCCTGGGAGCCACACAAGGCAGCTCATATCTAATCCTTTCCTGGCATGTGGCCAGGACACTTATGCATGCCCAGTGCACAGCTGGTCCCAGGCAGGGACCTGGGTCTTGGAGCCACAGAAGGTGACCCAAGACCCCAACAGCGAGCAGTGTGCAGAGCCCTTGGTGCCCAGAGTGGAGCACAGGCAGCAAGGGGATAGGCGGCGCTGCAAGAGCCAGAGCCTGTGTCTGCATCAGCAGGAGGAACCCCCAGCTGCGGGAGGCAGAACCCACCTCACACAGAGGATCTGTGAGTTACCAGGGAAAGGGTTCCCACAGGGAGGCAGCCCTTGGACTTGGAGGGAATTAACAGACAGAAAAGGGTCCCAGTCAGGCCCAGGAGGGGCTGGGAGTGTTGGGGACTCCTTTCCTTCCCCCCCCACCCCGCTTTGGTAGTGGTGTCAAGGTTCCCACAGTGACACCAGGGAGTTGGTACTCTCGAGTGGTGACACTGTACAGTGTGTGTGCACACCTCATATTTTGTTTTTTAAATGTTATTTATTTGTATATAAATAAATACACACACACACCTTGTATATGCTAGATATAGGTACCTGTTCTGTTAATTCCTTGTTAATACTCTTCTTATGGTTTGATAAGATTTATTGCCAATTGCCTATATTTCAACTGTTTTATGGACTTACCTGTGCTTACCTGTTTCAGACCGGATACTTACCTCTGCTGGGCTCTGGGCCCTTGGCTAGTGATATCATCTCCTGGACACTAATCATAGGATATAATCACCTATGTAGAGCATATGTTGTATATATCAATAATAATATTCTGTTTGTATTTTGTATATATTTGTCATTGTATATTAAATACATCTGTATATAGTTAAACCATTTTTGTCCTGGCCTGACTATGGAGAATAGAGGGATCTGGGCAATATCACAGATCCCTCTCACAGCACTCCTGCCTGGCCACCTATCCTTTCTAATTGGAGAAGGGAGTACAGACTTGGGTGCACCCAGGTTATAGAAGCTCATGAGAAGAAATCAAAATAAAGGCAAGGGCCTGCCCTCGTGGAACAGAAAGATTCTGTCCAAGATATTCATCTCTAAATAGCCCATCAGTTGTAAAGTTCTAGAGACAGGGCATGTTTCCAGGAAGCATTCAAATATAAGGAAACAAAGCTGAATTTGGAGCAGTTTTATGATGTGGTTAAAACCAATAGTACAGCCTTCTGAAGGAAACACCTGGTCATTTAAATCAATTAGAGACCACAAATGAGAGAGAGTCCTGAGTTCAGAGGAAATTGCATATGTCATTAGCTGCATTCCCTTCCCAACAATTCTGACCCAGACTGCTCAGACACACCTGGCTTTCCTTTGCACTGTGCTGCTCCCTAGTGGTCCTGCACCAATAATACAGGGTTTGCTTATTTTCTTTTCTGTTCTGTAGACCATGTTTTCCCATGGTATTATTTAGGTTCCGTCTTCAGCAAACCTGTGGCCAAGTTGCTGTAAGATAAATTGTTTCACTGCTCCACTATACTAGAGCTCAACTCCCCATAATATCATACTTCATCCAGTCCCATCAGCTTTCCCCCCAAATTCAAACGTTCCATTATCATCACTTCTCTCACCAACACGAACCCTCAAAACATTTCCATCTCTGCAGCAAGACATGCACATCCCAGAAAAATCAAACAGTATCCTCCCATGTTGTTTCTTCTCTTCTTTCATTTCTGACCTGCCATCTACCTTTTCTGGTGTATTTATATAAAAATCATATCCCATTGAAATATATTCAACAGGTACCTTCAACCAACTGTAACAACAACAAAAACAAAAATGAATCTGGAGACCCAATAAATGGTCAGGGCTCCATTGTGAGATATATTTAAAAAAAAAAAAAAAGTAGAACAAAACCAGCTCCCAAGAGAAGCTGCAATACAGAATTATGTTAGAATACAAGAAGTGAAAACACAAGCAGAAGCATCTGGGCAGTATACAAAGTAACCAGAAAGTTGCGTGTGTTTGCATAACTTCTGGTAACACTGCATAATTCTAGCTGCCCATTTAAAATGGGAGGAAGAACCTATATCAGCTGTTAGTTGAGGTATGGAGAGATACCCATGTAGAAGAGCTTCAAATCCCCCATCCTCATCTGAAGGGCTTCTGATCTGGAGCATAATCGGTACAGTACAAACATAAAGGCCCCTCCCAGCTCAAGCAGCTCTGCATGTGACAGTGCTGATGCTCCTGTGCCACTCCACAGTTGGGGAGTGGGGTAAGCAGGGTTCCCAACATGCCACAACCACTGAGGTTTCTGAGGACAGTTGAGATGAAACAGAAAAGCCTCAAACCCCCAGGCTCCTGTTTGCCCCCTAAGCTTGGAGGGAGGGGGTGGTGACTGGAGGTCAGGGGCATGCTGAAGCTTTTCCAGGGGCAGTACTAAGTGGGGAGCAGGCAATAGGAAGGCTGGATGCCAGGGAAAGGTTAGTGGCTTGTTTTGAGGGGCAGAGTGAGGAAGGAAATTAGTGATGTTCCCAAAGCACAGGTGCACTGCTACTCACCGTTAGCTTGGTCTCTAGTTGCACAGATTTTCTCTCCAGGCAGCTGGGCCCTGGGTGTGTGGGAGGGTTGCATGGGACAGTGGCAAGGCAGTCAGGTGGAATGATGGCAGGATGGTTGGCTGGATCTACTCAGTGTTCATGTCATCCAAGTAGTCCTGTCCTCACTGTGGGTACCTCCTGCTCAACAGTCCTAAATAAGGGGCAGGGAGATTAGGGGTTGCGGGGGGGTAACCTCAGTATCCCCCTGTCCCTCCTGGGCTGGCCCCTGTCAAAGGCATGACTGGGCTATATGTACTCAGGGATTGGGTCCAGAGGGTCACAACCCAGGGGGCTAGGAAGCCACAGTCTGTAAAGGAGTAGGATGTGGGCAGAGCTACAGGCTGGGGGTAGGGGGAACAAAGATCCAGACTGGTATAACCAGGTAGGGGGTCTGGAACCAGCAGCTATAGTTATGTGGGACTAGAATATGGGTGACTGCCTAGCTAAGCCATGAGCTGGCTATCAGAGTACAAGGGTACGGACTGGAAATCAGGAACAAGGGGTCAAAGAGCTGGCAAGGCAGGGTGGAAGCACAAGAGTCAAGGCTGGAGTCTGGGACCAGGAACAGATAGGCAGGAACCAGGAACAAGGATGAAGTCGAATGGCAGAACCCAGGGGATGGAAAAACAAGAACAAATGAGCAGGACCAAAGACACTAGAAACAAACAGGCATGTCAAAGAAACTAGAGACTGCTCAAAAGCCCAGTGCTAGACAGAGAGGTGTCTGACTTGAGTAGCCTCTTGGACACTCAAAAGGCTTCTGTTTAGAAGCAGGCAGCCACCCCCAGCAGGCAACTGGGACCAGATGTGAATACTTTTACCACTGGCAACCCAGTGAGCGCAGATAACCAATGCCACCTTGTGGCAATTTGGCTAGCCTGCTATCCATTTGGCTACCCTGGCTTCTCACAGTCCCTGAGCCAGGGCTCGTTCTGGAACCTCCTCACAGTTCTCCAGATTCATGTCATTGGAGAGCCCTGGGTCAGCAGCTAAGCAAGTTTTGATGGAATCATGACCCACTAGTATCCGTAAGAGCTCCTCACCATAAAGGCAGGTCATACGATGGACACCTGAAATCCAGTTGATATCTTGAGTTCCTTTACACATCTTTAATACCTCAGCCATGGTCTAGATCTGATGCCAGTCACATTTGTGCCCATGAGCCCTCATTTCTGCTGTGATCAGTTCACATGTGGCCTGGCTCTTCCCCAGGGACAGCTGTGTGCTCTCTAGAGGTATTGCAGGGCATGTCTGCACTCAGGGTGGTCACCAATATACAGAGCAGTGCTGCCCGAAAAAGAGCCCTCTATTCCATTCCATACAGAATCTTTGCTGAAGGTGCTCACACCATGTGCCTGGAGGGGCCTAGCACCTGCTAGCAATAGCCAAAGGACACCCTGAACCAAACTGCACAAACTCGTTATGTAGGCATACCCAGACGATCTCCACCCTAGAGTTCTAAAGGAACTGGCCGAGGTCATTGCAAGTCCCCTGGCACAACTTTACAAGCACTCATGGTGCTCTGGGAGGAGGGCCAACGTGGTCCCCATCTTCCAAAAAAGGAGGACTATAGGCCGGTTAGTCTTACCTCGATCCTAGGCAAGCTGTTTGAGAAAATTAGGCTGGCACACATCCATGAGGGGCCAGCAGGGGACTGCATGCTTAGGGACAACCAACATGGGTTCATCAGTGGCAGGTCTTGTCAGACCAACCTGGTGGCCTTTTACGATCAGATCACCAGATCATTAGAGGCAGGGGTAGCAGCGGACATAGTCTTCCTGGACTTTCGGAAGACCTTCGACACCGTCTCTCACCCCGTTCTCATTAAGAAACTGGGGGGCTGCAGTGTAGACACCCACACAG
>NW_017728922.1:12751804-12780612 GCF_001723895.1 Crocodylus porosus
ATCAGGAGGCGCTACTTCACAGTCAGGGCGGCTAGGGTCTGGAACCAGCTTCCAAGAGAAGTGGTGCTGGCTCCTACCCTGGGGGTGTTTAAGAGGAGGTTAGATGAACACCTTGCTGGGGTTGTTTTACCCCAGTATTCTTTCCTGCCATGGGAGGGGGTCGGACTAGATGATCTGCTCAGGTCCCTTCCGACCCTAGAAACTATGAAACTACACCATGCTAGCAAAGGAAAGTAGCAGCAGCTAAACAACTATGTTTCAGCTACATGCAGCCCAGGAAGTCCATCATTTTGCCTAAGGTCACAGGCTAGCCAAAGAAAGAAGAACAAACACTTCTCAAAATCATACCAGTTTAAAATACTAGTTGGAACAGGAAGTGCCATCCAAAGAGTGGGCATAGGCTGGGAATCATACCCAAACCTCCTGCAGATCACATGAACCCTCTGCCCTTAGGGCAACAAGGAGTCCATGTCCCATCAGCTTACCTTCCCAACTTCCTTGTCCAGTCCAGTCAGGGTACTTGCCAAAGCATGCAGACAACATGGCTCTGAGCAGGGGATTCTGGTACCAATGCGTCACAATCCTATGGGGCACTACATAGCTACATCTCTTTCCTGAACTTTAAAGGAAGAGCAGTATCTCCCTGGTCTCAAGAGGGATTAGGCCAATGGAATGACTGTTGTCTGGGACGGGCAGAATCAAGAGCATCCAAACTGACAAAGTGGCTTGCATACTTCTGGGAACAGGAACTGCACGTTTTCAGGAACCCTGAAGAAGCTCCTGGCAAACAGCCTCTGCTCCCAGGAACATGCTCATCTCCCTACTGGGCTGAGACCTGGTGCTGAGCAACTCCTCCCAGTCCTCTCTTTATTCCTGCCCAAAACACAAACTGGGAATAAATGTTAGTGCAAACTGACTGATGCTGGAAAAAACTTAAGCGCTCTCCCTGGGATGTCAGTGGGCATCTGCCCACCTGGGCCAAGACTACAACACAGACACCCTCTAACTAGCTTATCTCATGAGGAGTTGCCGACTTAAGCCACCTGGTAAGACACCTGGGAAAACTGAATGCATCTGATGCTGAGTGGAGGCTTCTAAGAATACCAAGCGCTGCTGCTGGTGTCTGCCTGTGCTCTGAAAGGTAGTAGCTTTCCACTTGCTTGGAGCTTTTTTTTTGACTTGGGTCCTGTAAAGTGCCTGCCTTATAAATGCAAGTTCCCTATACAACCTTCTTTCAGACCAGTTTTCCTTTCACACCAAGTTTGCCACTCACAATTTCCCTTCAGCCCTGGCATTACACCTTTATAGCAGGCCTCTGTCTCAGCACACATGCAGTTAAAGATATACCTCTGCAGCAATGCAAATAATGTCTAAAGCTACCTCCCCACATAGTATCCTTGACCAGACCTATTTTTGTCCAAAGGAGGAACTTCAAACCCCCCACTGGCAAGGCTGAAATACCATGTCCTCATGTCACTTCCATGCCCTTTCAGCTGGACTGATCCAACATGGTACCATTTGTCTTTTAACAGCATTACCTTAGTGAGTGAATTACATGACCAGTGCTCCAAGGTGACAGTGGGTGGATGAGAAAACAGCATAAAGAGGAAAGCCTCTCAGCCCAGCACTACCTGGAGAAGGGATACTGCCCAAGGTTTATAGAGGGTCCAGGTAAGTAGCTCACTTGTATCTATTCTTCTGCTGATAGATTCAATTTCTGGAAGAGCAGACTGTTCAGCTCAGCCAACCATGTCCTCTGGAAGACAGGGAGAAAGCAAGCCAGGCATGACCAGAAGTTGCCACTTTGTGTGAAGTCAAACCACCACAGGAGGAGAAACAAAGGCTTCTAGGAAGAAGCACCAGGGAGGCCTGAGCCTCTGGAGATATGCAAATTACTTGTAAATTCAAGCTCCAGTGAAAAGAAGGTGAGGAAGGTCTGGCCTTGCAGCTAACCACCTCCCAATACCCAATGAACTACGCACAACAGTTTTAACTGTCAGCTTATGCAGGCAACCCTGCCCCTCCATCCTGTTACCCCAGCCCACTAATATGTTTTAAAGGCACTTTCCATACTAGGCAATTCTCCCTCTCAGCAATCCAGCATGAACAAAACCCCAGCTCAGGAAGATCCTTTAGTTTGTTTGGACTGCTGAACAGAAACTTAAAAATAGAGGAGACAATGTACTTGACCCATAATAAACTGCTAAGCTTGTAGCTTAAGGGAAAGCAATGTTAAGCAGAAGCTTCTTGAGGAACACACCAGTCCCCACCTCACTCTCCTTTCCTTAACAAGCTTCTAAATTGCCCTTCAACCATGGAGGGCATGCTGCCAAGCTCCAGTCCAAACTAGGGACTGCTGCATTTTAAGAACCAGCCAACAGATCCTGGAAATAAAGGCAATTAAAAAGGGACATAATATTGTTACAGCAGTTAAGGGGGGGAGATGGGGGAAATGAGCTAGTTTTGAGATGAAGCAGGAAAGCAATTAAATATTAAAGCAATTACTTGAGCTTAAGGATTTTTATGCTTTGCAATATAAAGCTTAGGTATCTCTGTTCACTAATTAAAGTTTGCATGATGTGTCTGCTTGACTTCCCTGCAGGTCCCAAGCAAAGGAATTACCCAAATTCATCTTTTTTGCATTTTAATGAGACTCAATTGTTTTTCATTTCTCTAAAGTGCTGCCTGTTTTCAAACACTTGATATGCAGTCTCACTGATACTGACACAGAGAGACATTATTAGTAATCCCAAAATGTTTTTTGATGAGGAAGACATTTAGTTTTAGGGAGAAAGAGATCATCCATGCTCTGGTATTTCTTTTACATTCTCTTTATATAAGTCTTTTTTCTTCTGTTCTTCCTGCTAAGCTTCAGCTTTGATCACAAAAATCTCCTTTTCTATGGGCTTTGGTACAAGTAACAAAGAAAATCCCCCCTCTTGCCATGGCACGTAGTTCAACGATAAAGAAAAATTACCCAATCCTTTGTCAAGAGAAGGGTGGGTAAAGCCTTTTTGCCTGGTTTTCAATGATTTACTGTGCCAAAAAAGCCAAGCTCTAACCTCATGTTTGAATTTCTGATCCAATGAGAAGGCCTGGTTGTTGGCAAGACACTTCCTCTCTGGACAGTGGATGCACTCTGACCAACAAGGATAACTAAGTTTAGCCAACTTTGCAAAGCATTTTGAGGTCTAGGCAATGCTAAGTATCGACAGAAAAGCCAAGTGATCTGTCCAGCTTAGTGCCCCACCAGGCTAATGTACTTAACTCAGAGCTTGAATGACCAGGTACCCATTCACCACTGGCATATGTCTTGCTACAGCTCCAGTGGTGCAAGTTTGAGCCTCACTTCAGACACCGTAACTATGGCCACAAGCACCGGTCAGAGGAAGGGGTTAAGGGGCTGTGGAGAGGTAAGAAAACCAGTGGGCCTCAGCTGCCAGCCTCAGTTTTGTCACAGCCCAGAAGCGTAATTATGGGAAAGTCATAGCCTGACTGCACTGAATTCTGGGGGACCAGAACATTTGGCTGCATCTTTTTCTACCTCCAAAAGGCTTTCACAGCATAGGATAGAAACAGCAGAGACTTGTGAGAACCTCAGTCATGTCATAGAAGGTGACAACGTGCCAAACCCCTTCTCTCCCCAACTGCCACTGCTCCAGCTCAGGTAATCAAGGGCAGAGTGCAAGGCAAGTGGACAAATACCACACCACCTCCTTCAACACCCATGCAATGCCCAGTCTCTAAGCCAGTGGTTGTCAACCTTTTTTCATTATGGACCCCTAAAAAATTCTGAATGGAGGTACAGACCCTTTGAATTTTAAGTGTGGGTATTCACATACTTTTAACTGATCATATAGTCATCTTTTGGGGAGCCCTTAGTCTGTGGACCCCCAGACGTACACGGACTACAGGTTGAAAGCCACTGCTCTGGCATCCCCAACCCATTCCCCTCTGAGAGGGGCCAATTTCAGACTGCCCTTCCCTCCCCAAAAGACAGAGAAACCTGGAACCCAAGTTAGGAGATTCAGTAGAAATGTTTATTAAAACACGAAGCTCAAGAGTACACAAAGCTTGTTAAAAAGGCGGTAAGTGAAAGTGCATCTCCAGCTGTGGAGCTGATTGTCTGACTGCCAGGAATCATAGCAGTTCACAGAGTCCTGGAACACGGCAGGAAAACCAGAAGCCCGAGAGGGAAACTCTCTGCCCAGGCACTTGAAAAAGGAACAAACTTGTTACAATTCTCTTGTGCCCTTTCACCCTCAGAGGCCACCAATCTGTTTCCTGTTCATCTACCTGAGCCTCAGGACCCCAACCTTTAAGCCCAGCCTCTGCAGAGGGCACACACTGCGTGGTCCTTGGCTGGGCAGTGGAGCTGAAGAAACCCTATTCTGTTGTGCTGTCAGTTTTGTGGGTCAGAGAACCAAAACAGAATGTGCTTTCTGGCTACCTTGTCCAGGTCACTTCCTGGGCAAGGCAGCCAGGAAGCAAGGGGAGTGAAGGCACAGTTACAACCAAGTCATTTAAGCCAAGACAACATTGTAGGCCTCACCCCCTTTGCTCCCTCCCCAAAACTATCCACAAGGTTTGGTCAGTTTTTGTTCCAGTGCATTTAAGACCTAACTGCATAAGGTTTGCATCAAGATGGGGACCTGGCAGTTCCTACAGCCCCTCAAGGACATGCAGGAAGGGGATGTTCTATTGAGACACGCAAGTCTCACCCTACTTGAAGTGCTGTCCAAAAAAAGCACCTTGGAGATGCAAGGTTTGGTCCATTCCAACACTCATTTTCCTAAACATCTGGTTCCCTAACCCAGATCTCCAACTGGAATACCACAAGACAGTCTTCCCACAGTACTGCCAGCCAATGAGGAGCAAAGGACCTGGGAAGCTTGCGAGACCCAGTTATTTGACATCCAAGGGGTTCTTATATAAACTAAGATGTGTCATTACCTGACACCCATCTCCCTTGAGGACCGCTTACCACTGTGTTGAGAACAGTCAGCCAGCACTTCCTTTCCGCCAATCCCAGGAAAGCTTTGGTTCATGGCCTGTTTATTTCCATGCTGGAGCTGGCCCTGCTCACTCAGGTCTGCTCTCAACACATTCCCATGTGTAAAGCAGTAGAAAAAGCCACTCAATCAGTGTACTCAACACAAGCTACTGCATCCACTGGCAGGATCTGCTCGGTCTGCAACAGGCCATGCATCCTCTATTGCACAGTGGAATACCTATTTTCCTGAGTTTGGGATGGCTTCAGGACTCATGAAATCTGACCACTGGAAGAAGCACTCAACTATTGCTTGCTTATACTTTGGTGCCGTGCTGAGAGAAACCATCCCCCTTAAGCTCCAGCCAGCCAGCTGGTAGCAGCATGTTTAGGATGCAGGAAGGAACAGGTGCAGTGCTTTACACAGCAGAAGCAAATCCAGTTATGAGGTCACATCCCGAGATTCCTACTGTAGTTAGGATCGGAGGCATGAAGGACCAATGGGATCAGCCACTTCTGCCAGGGCACTCCAATGCAAAATACCAGATCTGTGCAGTTTCTCACTCCTTTGTACTAACAAGAGATTGAGCCCAGGACACACGTTCAGACACCCAAACAGTATGAGGAAACAGTCTGTGACAACAGCTTCCTGCTGTTTCACAAGTAAGACACCCCCATGCCACGCCCTAAGGAGGCACAAAACAATCAAGGTTACTGCCTCTTTCCCACCCTGGCCTGAAAGAGTTGCCAGTATTATCACCATTGCTTGCCCCCTGCCAACTTCCTGGATCTGCCTTCAGTTTCTCCCTCAGTTTTACTATGTCTCCTTCACCTGGGTGATTAAACTGTTCCTATTCCTCTTCAAATGCACTATTCCACCTCTACCACCCCTTCCTTTTTTCTGTAGCTTTGTCTCTATCAGCCAAGTCTGCTACCCATTTTCTGTCTACAATAAATAACCCACTTTGCCCAATGGTTTGAGCTCCTCACCAGTCGCAACATGGCCCCTACTTTTGGCCCAACAGCTAAACTACAGTAAAGCAGCTAGTGCCCCCAGGGTCTTCCCCTCACCCACTAGCAGGCTTCATGCACAAGGAGCTCTGCCATTATGCGTTTAATGGCCGGACCTCTCCAGCCTAGCAACACAGGGCACCCCAATGCCCATAACTACCATGCCAGGCAGTCTCCCGCTCTGACACACTCACACCTTCCAGAAGCCTCAGAAAGAGCTTCTAAGCCACATAAATAATAAATAAATAATATGCATTTATTTGAAGGTCTTGCAGCACTCTGAGGGTTGTGCTGCTAGCAGGGACTGATGGAAGCAGAGGGAGAGAGAAAGTGATTTGCCCAGCCTCTCAACAAATCCTTGGCAGGACCAGGTGGCACCCTAGTCCTGCAAGGAGATAAGCGCCACCTCTCCTGCCTCCCAGCCCCAAACTAAATCCTTGCTGTACTCACAGCTCCGCCTGGGAAGCTGTCACATCACCTACCCTGTACACCATGCCTGCAGAGAACCAGCGCAGCTAATGATAGGGGCTTCCTCACAGGGCACTGGTTTCTACAGATGCATTCCACCTAGGAAGTCAAAGCTGCCCCCAAAGGAATGAAAATAAATAAAAATCAAGGACTCCTTAAAGCTTTGTAATGAGGAACCCCTGAAAGCTAAGAGCTCCACCAGTGCCACCCTGTATCCAGGCACTGCATGCCCCCGGCCTCCCTGCTCCTGCCGCAGAGCCCAGCACTGACTGGAGTTCTACATGTTGTCCCTCTGCAGAAGGGAGCCCCAGCCAGTGACTTGTTAGACAAGGGATCTACTTCTTTTCCAAAGAGGCAGCAGAACCCTGCCTCCCCACACCTCCCAGTCACTGGATCCAGCAGGTTAACTACCAAAAGGGCAGACAATGGTATGTGCCAAGATTCCTCCATCCCCATCCTCCATTCCTTATCCACAGCCACCCTGTCACTACTATTTACACTCCTGAAGGATTCCCCCTCCTTGCCAGCCACACGCCCTCATGATCAAGGCAGCTTGCAAGCTCTGGCATTCTCTGTGCAGCAGGGAGCCAGCATCAGGATGTCTCTAAAACTAGAGGGACAAATCTTTGCCCGCAGATGAGCTAAGAGATTGGCATAAAAAGGTCTCCATGCCCTCTTGGACTCCACAACCATCACACCTGGGCAAAGGACCTGACAGATGGCTCCCCAGCTCAATTAATTGTTAAGGCAAGAGTGGGAGTGGAGAGGTCACGGAAAGGCTCACGTACCTGGAGGGATATATCTGGATCTACAGCTCAAGAAGCGACTTGCCTGAGATGAGAGAAGCCCTAAGGCAAAAGATCAGGGGATCTGAGGTGGTTTAAGGAGAATAAGTTAAGTGGCATTTGTTACTATGGCAGTGGCCACATGGGGTTGTAGCATAGCCAATGCAGCACCATGAAGCACAAAGCTCCCTGCAGCATGAGCAGGTTTGTAGAGGAAAGCACACATGCCACGGCAGGAGCGATGCTGGCCAGGCCCTGGGACCTCAGGAGTGCAACACACCTAGTGCCATAACCCTCATGCTTCCACAGCACAGCATCAACCAGCTTTGCATGTGCATGCTTCTTTCCCACTGCCACATCAGCCAAACCCCATTTACACAGGCATTTTCAAATAACATTCACTACCAACAATCGCCATTGGCTTCAGCCCCCAATACCTCAGTGTCAGCTCTGATTATGAGCCTCCCCAGCCCAGACCTGCTGGTTCACAGAACCAGAGCCAGCCAAAACGTTACATTCAGACGTCAGCATCTGAGAAGAACACCCGCTGCCCCCCACCCCAGTTCTGGCCAGGGCAGGGCAGGGAGGCTCCTTGGGAGATCATCAGAAGTCCAAGGGTGTGAAGTCCCCAAAGTCACAGTCAAAAAGTTCACTGATGCCTTCACCCTCCTCCAGGCCAAAGTGGTAATCCTGTGGCTGGGGTGGAGACAGGTTAATGAATTCATCTGGGAGGAAGCTGGAGAAATCGTCCTTGTTCTGCTCCAGCAGCGTATCCACAGAGGCCAGCGGTGACAGACTCACCTCATCAGGTGGACACTTCAGTGGCAGCACATTCTCCCCAGGTAGGAGAGGCTCTGTGAAGACATGCAATGGGTCACCAGGATGGGGCACATGGACCCGAGTGACAGTTCAGTTGAGATCACACCACTCCCAAGTCACCAAGTACCAATTCCCTCCCAAACCCCTATCCCAGCCCCTCACATCCCCCCCAGTTCAGAGGGGACTGCTCGTACTCATCCCACCAGGCCCATTCCAAGACACCCCTCATTAGGAAAGCTCTACTATGGTCAATGCTGCACAGGTCAGTCAACCCCTTCCCGTGAAGAACTCATAAAAGAGAAGGTGTGACATCTACAAGAGCACGTGGCATCAGCTAGCTCAAACTAGAACCTGATGTTAAATATCCTGCAAGTCCCATCTGCTGGCTGCCTACACACATGCAGTGTCTTTATACATGCTCCAGCTGTGGGAGGTGCTTTAATTAAGACAGCTCCAAAAACAGCTCTAATTAAAGCACCCAGCGTGTCTCATGTATTCAGTGTCCTGTGCTTCAAAATGGGGACTGACTTGCCCCAGAGGGAAGTTCCTTGGTAGTCTCTGTCACTACATAGCTGAGGGATCCCTAGCTTTTAGACTGGAGTTTCCAGCAGCATCTCTCACTGCTTCATAAAGGAAGCCTCCCATTTTCCCACATTAGAAACTAAGACACTGAGGTCTAGCACAGGGCACTGACTTTCCCATGGTCAGACCAGGACTAGAACTACAGTCTCCCAACTGACAGCTCAGTGCTCTGCCCAGTAGATGATATGTTTTTATATTTCATCCTAATTACACAAAACCATGGTCAACCACTATAAAGAGGTTGAAGCCCACTGAACCTAAATTCCTGGGCTCCTTGATGTCGTGCAGCAGTAGACATCACAGGCTAAAGCAAGACTTATGAGACACAGCATTCCCTTAAGCAAATACTGCATTTGTCTTTCAGCACAGGGGACAAGGTCCTGCTCTTCTAAAAGGCAGAAATGGGAACTGGAGTTTGCAATTTGTCTCCACACAATAACAAGTGATACTTCCCACAACAATCCTTGACTCACCTGCTCTGAGCAGTCCCCATTGTTATCACGCCCAATCTCTTGGCACCCTTCCAAAGGCTTGCACGCCTCAGCTTGCCAGAGACCTAACACAGGGCCCAGCACTGACAGGATCCCCACCCATTTTTTTATAGAAGGGAACCATCTCTTTCCTTCTCAGCAGCCCAAATTTGCACTGGCCTTTCCTGCTGCTGCTGCCACTAGGCAGAGGTATGCTTTATCTAGTGCTCATTATCAACAGTGAGATATACGAAACAGAAGAGGGATAGGAGCAGGTGGGGACCCTGCACAGAACTATTCCATAGCCCACAGTCTTCCTCAAGGGCACCCGCAAGGGAAAGCCCCAGCACAGGCACAGGTCAGCACCTCTGCAGAGCTGTGCACCAGGCTCAAAGGCAGAGAGCAATCCTGGCAGAAGCAGAATGAAGGAAGTTACACTGGAACTTACTCTTCCAGAGGAGATTGGACAGAGAAGGGAAAACCAAGGCAAGGAAAGGCAGCTAGGAGGGCAGGGGAGGATGGAGGGGGGAAAAGCAGCCCAGTGTTGTCATCCCTTCCTGTTCATCAAGGCAAGCTGTGCTAGCCATATGGTGCACACAAAAAGCAGGACAGCCCAAGCCACAGAACTGTTCTAGGTGATGACGGGCCCTCAGCTGCTGCCCCCACTCTGTCTGTAGCCAGGTTCATAGCACCTGCGATTCAGTAGACTCCTCCTAGAAGTCTGTAGTGGGGGACATAGCCCTCTACTTGGGATCTCTTGAGCATTTATTAACAATCTTTTACAGAAGCAGGACACTGGCTGCTGTGGTTCCCGGTTTACCTGTGGCAGATTAGGGTGGTATGTCTTGTGTCGTGTCAGGGTTGATGGCACTGAAGAGTTTTAGGTTATGGATTGTATAAGATAATTTGGATAGGAATGATCCTGCCTCAGGCAGGGGGGCGGACTAGACGACCTCTGGAGGTCTCTTCCAGCTCTACTTTGCTGTAATTCTATGACAGATAAGATCCAGGCCAAGAACAACCCAAGCCAAACTAGACATGGAGTGGCTCCAGCAGAGTGGGAAACCAGCTCCAGGTTCATGGAACAGGCTTCAGAGCACAGCAGCCTCCTCTGTGGGATTCCAGCTGTCCATTTCAGCATCACAAGAGCCAAGCAATAGCCAAGCACCACTTCCATTCCCAGTCCTGATGCTTCCAGAGCTGACTTAGGAAATGTCTCCTCCCATTTTTCAGCCCAGGAGCCTCAATGTAAAACCGACAATTCATACAAGAATGCAGGTTTAGCCTGCCTAGCAGAGCTGTGGTTAGATTGGATCTGCTAGGCTGGAAACAGCAGCACACAGCAGGCCCCCAGCTGCTGTGTCCTCCTGAGCTGCCCCCAGTGTTAACAGCTCCCAGAATAGGAATCTCAGCAATCCAAGCTTCTCCAAACCATGGAGCACATGCTGTCCTCAGATGCAGGAAGCTGGAGAGCATGCCCTGCCCCCACACGCTCACCTTGCTCATTGGTCAACACTGGCATGTTCACGTCCTGGGCAGGGTGTAAGAGTGGGGATGTCGCCACTGTTTGAGAAGAGCCTGGGGTTGAGTCCTCAGGGGCTGCTTTGAAAGGACTCTTAACTGGGCTACAGACTCCAGAGCTGTCTTCAGGGCACAGGAACACATCAATGGGGCCCTGGGTGCTTTTCAAAGAAATCTGAAAAGCCTGGGAAAGAGCAGAGAGAGCAGCTGACATCCAGGGAACACTCAGAGACAGCCAAGGGAAGGCCTGAAGGACACCACTGCTCTTTGAGCTGCCACCAGCCCCCCAAAAGTTGGAATGAGCCACAAGCAAACCACTGCAGGTGGTTTGGTATATAAAGCTCTGGAGAGCAGATCTTCACACAGCCCCAGATCAGGGCTGTCCAGCTTGTGGCCCATGGGCAGTATATAGTGAAGGAGGCACCCATGCTGCATGGTGCATTTGTGGGGGGAGGGGAAAATGAATGACAGGAGGCCTGCAGAGCATGTGGTTCAATGCAGTGCGTGGCCCCCTGAGCTGGACAGCCTTGGCGTAGACTGCTCTGTCAACAGGATTAGTATGGGTCTCAGTCAGTTATTCAAGACTTCTCTCCCCTTCTTGCTGATTCAGCTCTTTTTGCAGTCAGGGACGCTGCCCACACCTCCACAAGAGCTGGGATCTCTCAGCAATACTGCACACATGGCGGAGGGAGGCAAGCTATGAAGTCCCATAGCTTTCTGCAGAAAGAAGGTCCCAGACACTGTCCCTCCCTCTCACTGGGGAGGAGTATGTGCTTACCTCTGTTGGATCTGAAACCTGTAGCTGAGTCTCTGGAGGGGCTTTTATTACCATCACCATTTCCTCAGAGGGATCTGCAATGCTCCGCAGATCTTGGCAGGTCACATAAGCTGAGGTGCAGTACAGTCAAGGACCAGTCACTGAAAGGTTGTGCCCTGTGCTGAACCAAGAGGCAGCTTAATAAGATGGCACAAGCCAGCAGGGCCTAGGTATTGGGTATCCTTAGACCCTAGATGCAAGCAGCTACCTAAGCAGCAACTGACTCAAGGCATGTGAATGATTATCAGGCCATACGTGACCCAAAAGGTTCAGATGCCAGCCACATGCATTCCAATGGGGTGCCCCAACTTGGTGGATATTACAGACACACCCATGCTATTAGTGACCCTGTTATACACCCCTTCTCACACACCCCCACTACATTTCCAAATTACTTCCACGCATAAGTAACTGTGAGCTTCAAGGCTACATAATCAGACTGACAAGTGGATGATATTCACAATCCCCAGCTGAAACTGCTCAGACACAGAATCTAGTACTGCCACTGCCACACAGAACAAGTAGTTCAGACAGACGCACAGGTTTCTTGACGCAGAAGCCACTCAAAGTCTGCAGAAACACAGGTTTACATGTAGGTGAGTCCTGATAAGAAAAGACCTGGCTGAAGTATTTGCATATAGCAATTCCCAGCTGCCTTCACAGACTTCTAACAACATATCACTTAGCAGGCAGATAAAAAAAATCAAGTGCCAGATGTGACCTGTGCTGACCTGTCACACTCACTGTGGCTGAATGACACTCAATAGGTGAGGCTGTCCTAGGTAGGCCATATTAAAAGATTTTCCTTGCCTTTCTGGATTACTGGAGTCCTAGAGCACCTGGCAGTTCAACTTTACAGCATCTCCCAGTCCTCATGAATGCAAGCTACTCTACTACAGGTTAAAGGCAGTTCACAAATTGCTTACAGCACTGAAGCCATGAGGCTGCTGGCATAAGCTCCTAAAGCACATAGAAAATGCAGCAGTTGATAGGCCACATGGTTTGGAAGAAAGACATACACTAGCACTAGAGGAGGCACTGACATCTGAAGTTAATGAACCCTGCTTAGAGAGAGGCACTGTTCAGATGGGGGAAGAAGAGAGAAAGATTCCAAAAGTATAGGGTTTGTTACTACACAACCTAAGAGATGAACCAATATTTCCACTCCTCTAAAATATTAATGCAATAAATGCTGCCTTGGAGATGCCACTTCTCCAATGTCTGCAACCCAAGAGCAACTGAACTCAAAAGAGGAACTGACTATTTGCCAAAATAAGCAGTCAGGATGAGCCACAGAGAGCCAGAGCTCAAAAGTCCTTAATGTTCATCTTTCGGGCATTGTCCTCAACAGGCAGACTCCTCCATTTGCTCCTCAGATTACTCAACACATTTTCCCTCCATCTATCAACAGTATCCATCACATATGTATGAAGCAGCTCCAAGCAATACCAATGAGATGGCCACTGCATATACCCTACTTATCACCATGCTTTAGTCACAGTAAAGAATAGAATTTCTATTGTAGAAAGGAGAGCAACTCCTCAGCAACACTGGCACAATTCCCTGGTAAAACATCTGTGACCACCGTACTGGGTGATGGGCATTCCCTGCCCACTTGGGCTGCATCACACTGGGTTTTCCCTCTGAAGATGGTGATCAGTGGTTCCTAGAGGATCCAGGGGAGACCTTATTGGTGCATCTTCTGTAGGGTTCCTCCACCCCTACACCCTGCACTGAGTACTTCCCCTGTGAACATAGATTGGTTCAGTGCCTGGTGCAGCCTTTCCTCACTCACCTTTGGGTTTACTATACCTCCTGGTGCGCTGGCTTTCTGACTCAGATTTTCCCTGTCCTGCCACTAGGTCAGGTATGGCATTACTTTGTGGCATTCTCTGCTATGCTTGTACGAGGTATGTGGCTCCACCAATCCCCTGGCAGCATGCTCTGCATCTGCACATGCTCTGTCAGGGTGTGTGGTGCCAGCAGGGCTCCAGGAGGGTGCCTGGAACACCCACTGGGCTGCCTTCTCCCATCCCCACCTGACCCGCTCAGTGCCAGCCAGGTGGGGACCCTGAGTGGCCCAGACACTCGGACTGCAGTGATGAAGTAAATTGGGCAAAGGTCCGTCACAAAATCCTTCTAGCACAGGGGTAGACAATTATTTGGGCTTGTGGGCAACATAGGAAATTTTGCCGAGCTGTTGCAGGCTGGGTCAACACCATGCCTCCCCCCCAAAAAGCCCTCAAAACTCCCTATGTGGGATGGGGCTGTGGATGCATGGGGAGCAGTGTTTAGGTGCAGGACAGGCATGTAAGGCCAGGATCATGGGACAGGGTCAGAGTGGTGACAGTGCAGGGCCAGGGCCCAGGGCAGAGCTGCATTCTGCTGCCCTCATGCCCCTGCAATGAGCGCAGGTTCCACAAGCAGGGACATGCAGGGAGCAAATTATGACTCTGCCTTGGGCCCCAGACCCAGACTGTCACCACCAAGATCCCAGCTCCAGCCCCAGATGCAGTTCCCCATTTGCTTGCACACCCTGCCTGCAAGGCTCCAGACCAGTCTCCATGAAGATCCCAAGATTGCAAGGCAGTGACAGTGCAAGGCCAGGGCAGAGCCACAATGTACTTCCTGCACATTCCTGCCCACAAAACAAGGGCTAGCCCCGTGCTGTCACTACCCTGTGATCACAGGGACTCCATGGAAACTGGCCAGAAGCCATGCAGGCAGGGTGAATGGGTGGGCAAGGAGCTATGTCTGGGGCCAGGGACCCCATGATTTTGGGGTGGACCCTTTGATCTTGGGGCAGTGAGCGCATGGGCCCAGGAGCAGGGCAGGGATGCAATCTGATCCCTGCATGCCCCTGCCCACAGAACCTGTGCCCATGGCAGGAGCATGCAGGCATCAGATGGCAGCTCTGCCCTGGGTCTTGGCCCCGCACTGTCACTGCCAAGATTCTGGGATCACCCCAGCCCCACCCGCCTTCCTCACTCCTGGATGCCACTCCCTGCTGGCCCACAGCCCCATCCTGGGTGCCTGGCCATGTGCTCTACCTGCCTGGGTCCCACCCCTGTCAGTGTAGGGCAGATGGATTGTGCTGCCTGAGCAGGAGGATTGGGTCTTGCAGCAGCAGCTGGAAGGAGCTGTCACAGGGGCTGCCAGGAAATAAGAGTTTGGCCACCAAGCCACCCCAGCCCTATGGCACACTTGGAGACAGCAGGATCTGCTGTGTGTACCACACCCTGCCGTGGGCTGGCCCTTGCGCCTAGGCCGAGTGGGTCCAAGGGACCTACTGGGGGCTGGGCAAAATCCCTTGGCAGGCTGTATTTTGTCCACCCTTGTTCTAGCTCTTTCTTCCTCAGAGTCAAGTGCAAGCTCTTTCCCAGCTAAAAAGACAGAGCAGCACAACTCAGACTACCCTCTCCCTGAGGCACCACAATACTGGTCCCCTCCAGGCTGGTTCATCTAGGCCCTGAAGGGATTAGCTATCAGATCTATAGCTGTGCAGCTACTATTCAAGGCCAGTGATAGCAGACAAAGCTACCAGATTGCATGACATAGAAGTGCTACCTCTGCTCTGCTCAGACAAGGATATTGCTGATTCTCAGGGTCTTCAGTGAGGAGCTTGAGCTGGATGGTGCATGTCTGGATGAGATCGTCCAGGTGCCGCTCAGCTGCCTGAAGGTCCTGGACTTCTTTCTCCAGCACCTGGTGCTGACTGGATGTCCCCACAGTCAACTGGCTACCCCTTGAAACAGAGCACATGAATCAGTCGCAAAGCACATGGGTCACTTGTGTTCATGAGCTAACCTTCCCCTGCACTCTGGGCACCAGAGTGGGGTTGACCCTTGAAATCAGTGGTTCTCAACTTTCTTAGGTTTAAAGCACCCCTAGATAGATCCACAGCACTCCTTGGAAAATGCCAGCTCTTCCTCTCCCTCCCCCCCACTCTTAGTGACTACAGAAAAATAATAGAGCAATTTTTCTGCAAAGACCTCAGAAAGACCACATCAAGGGAGAATAGTTTTCATGCCATGAATGTGAAATCTCTTGGTTTATCTTGTGAGTGTTTGCACAGCTAACAGTGCTAACACTGCACAGGGTCCCGGGACTCCCTTGAAAGGATCTCAATACACCCAGGGTACCGTGGCACCCTGGCTGAAACTCACTGCTTTACATGGATAAAATATACGCAGTTACATAAGCAAGCCTCATCAATCACTACCTACCCCCTTCCTGGGTCAGATGCAACTAACCTGCCACTCCCTCCAACCCACACACATGCACGCACACACACACCTCCTTTGAGTTGCTGGCCTACGTGACATTTCATTAAGCAGAAGGATCAGGCAGGAATTTTGATCCATCATAGCCCTCTGACCCATCTGACTGAGGCATAAAACTGGAAAGGAGTCTACAACCAGGAAGCCAATGGAAGGGGCTCAGGTTGCAATTCTGTGGACACTAGCTCCTGCAGCACCTACAATGATCCAGATGCTTCCCAACACAAATAAGTACATGGTCCCTAGTCTGAAGCATTAGCCCAAGCCCTCTCTGGTATCCTCCCTAGATGCCCTGCCCCTCCCCGAGATTGGAGTCTTCCATGTCCACCAGGCCCAGCACATGCATTCACCAAGAGGACAGCAATTCTGCAAGCTGTGATGGCTTCTCTATGATCCCTCCTAGACAAGTCTCCCTGTTCTCTCTCAACCTCATAGGCAGACAAATTCCTACATTTGCTGCAGATATTGCTTTTTGCAGGGAAAGCAGTCACATTTACTGTCCTGTCAGCAACCAGCCATTAGAGACACTTACCATGCTACCTTGCAAGCCTTGCCACCCCATATCTGCATGACAGGAGACAGACTGGAGGTCTCCTTAAGCTCAGCTCCTATGTATAAAGTCCCAGGGGCCACCCACCAGACCTGAAGATGCCAGAGAACTGGATATTGCCTCTGAAGCATCTCTCCACAAAGGGGTACTCAAGAGCCACATAAATAGTTCAAATCAGAGCCCTAAAACTGGTCCAAGAGAACCACTCCACACCCCCTGCCCCTGCAATGACAGAAGTGACTTTTAGAGCCGCTACTCTGAGATGCAGGCCAACAGGCTTGTGTTTCTGGATGATGTAGGCCTGATTGGCAGTGGGTGGGGGTTACTTATTCTGATTTTAGGAATAGGCAAGTTCAAGCTTATTTTTCCCCTTCTCTAGTAAGTTTTAAATTGGATGCATGCTCATCAAGTTCAAGCCCTGACTGGGGCTCAGATCTAGGTTCTTTTCTTGTATTGGCCTCAGACTTTCTGCTTGACCAGGCTCCAGCTCTCCCTGCCTGACCGCTCCTCCACCCTCACTGCAAAGAGGTAAGAATTATAATAAATGAATTAGTTTTTGAAATGGGGTGCTACTCAATTCACAAAAGTTATGAAGGAATGCCTCGAGTCTGAAAAGGTCTCTACTAGTCTAGAGAAGGGCAAAAGGATGGCCATGGTTCAGAAATGGGAAGAAGCCCAGCTCCTTTGGAAGCCCATGCCCCCAGAGTGGAGTTCTCAGGACCTTGGGAAAGGAAGCAGAAGGGGCAGGAGTCAGTTTAGAGTCCCATGGCATGCATTTAATACTGAGAACAGGGACTGAAGTATTTCTAGCTACAGACAGTTTTTCGTTATTTGAATCAACCAGGAATCACAGCTGTGATCTAGTGCCCATAGAGCCTCATCCTACGCTTACACCAGTCTGTGACAAATCCCACCTTCATTCTGGAGGCCCATTCAGTGACTGACACAGGTACAGTCTGGAAACTCCACCAGCTCAGGTCACACAAATATCCAATGCGTTCTGGCCAGTGCAGGCAAGGGCTGCTTTGCCCAGCCCTCAGAACAGCAATCATGCAGGAAACCTACAACCCCAGAGGCTTATGCCTGTGAGGACTGTACTAGATGGTAGCTGAGCGTGATGGGAACACTGGCAGTGGTACATACAGCCACTGGATGTTGTTCTTGGATTTCTTCGTGATGAGGTGGATGCCCTCCAGGACATTGGTGATGTCATAGATCCGCCTCTTTTGTACTTTCAGGACCTCTGCTGCCCAGTTCAGGTCCACCACCCCATCAGGCGACTGGTTCAGCAACTCGAGGAAACGCTTGGTGGTCAAATTCAGAGAGGTTTCATAGCGGGATTTCTCCCCAGGAGATTTTGCTCCTGCAATCAATTAAAGACACTTGTTAGAGGTCTATGCAGTTGTGACAAAGGCACAAGAAGCGTGGCCCCCTCTTTCAGGAGACTCCTGGCCCTTTGGAAAAGGATTACAAACAGATGGAGCGCCCATGTTTATTCTCACTTTTGGATTCACCATGGCCTGTTTACAAGTTAGAAGCTGAATTCTGGTTTGGGTTTGCCAGGATTTTGCACCATAAATGAGGAGCTTTTCCATGCGATGACTATGACCTCCACAACACCCCAGTAACCCACTTGCCATCTTAGCCTTTTGCTAACAGCCTCTCCACCAGCTTTCAACACATAAACCAACACCCATAGCCCAGTTAATTATTGCTTTAATTATCAAGGCCAGACCTACTCCATCAACTGCATAGCATTCACCCATGAAAAGCCTGAGCATGCCAACTACTGCAGTAGGACCGGTCCCACCTCTGTGGAGAGCCACCTCAAAGCCACCGAAGACTGAGCTTGCAGAATCGTGGCCACACCTGTAGCTGGCAGAAAAAACATCCCCAACTGTGTGTTTGGCAACCAGCATATTAATGAACTAACAAGCATGATGTAGCCACAATGGAAACCCGATTCTAGAGACAAGAGACTCAAAAACAAATCCTCATTATTCATGACCTCTCACTACTTGTCACAATTGCAGAAGGACTCATCCAATCAGGAAAAGGACAAGTGCCTTGGGACCTATGTACTTCATCAGAACAGTGCAAGCTGTAGGTTAGCTCATGACATGAGTGAGTGGCTGCCTCAGAGGCTGCAGAGGCAAGAACAAGTTACTGTCAGTTGGCAGATGCATATAACTTTTCAACAAGCAAATCATGAACATGAGAGGAGCTGGACTTCATTAACTCACTCCAATTGTTTCCCAGCTCCAGCACTGGGTAAGGAAGGGCATTTAAAGCTGTCACCCATGCAGCTACATAGTAAGAATCTTGGTTTGTTTTAAAACTGCTAGAAAGCTCAAGCCATGTGGGCACAATGACCAAGGATTAATTTTTCTCACCTGGACCTAACATCCCCACAGAAGGTCAGAGGCATTAAAACCTCTTTCAGTCATGATTACAGCTCAGGCCCCTCATCCTAATGGTACCCAACCTACATGCCAGTGCAGAAAGTAGCAGTTGTTCATCTTTAATGTTTGGGGTAGTTTACAGAATATGGGTGGCAGCCACAAGACTAAAGCTGGATGCCAGCATCTGTAGCCTTCCCATCCATTATTGTAGCTCAGCCCTTCTGCAAAGAAGCCTGGGACATCAGATAAATAATCTCACAAGCTCCAGCCAATGAAGAATAGAACTTGCAAAGAGAAACTAGCAGTTCAAGGACCCAAGCTATATTGCAAAGGCATGTGAAAGGTTGCTAGAAAGCAGCAGCTAAACTCTTCACACAGCAGGCTGCACAGGAGACTCAACTGCTCAGGTGTCAATCACATACACCAAATTTTTTTTAGCTGTCTTAAACCAAAAGGATTTCTCTAACATCTCTGCATTCTCAAAGGGCTTAGGCAATGTGGGCATGGCAAGATACAGAGATACAGCAGTCAAATCCTCCTCTCAGAGGAGAGGAGAGTGAGTGACCAAACCATGGTGATTAAATTACCCCACATACCCAGGAAGATCCCTGCTAGGTCAAGGGAGCTTAGAGTGTTGCTGCCACAACCATACCTATTGTGTAGACATAGGAAGCCATCAAGCTCCAAACCTATCAGCCCACATCTCACCAACAGTCTCCACACATTTATTTCTGGGGGCAATTAGGGAACACTCTCCCAAAGAGGCCACTACTGAACTGCAGATAGGATAGGAGCAAGCTGGGGGGAGTGTCTAAAGCTGGCTGCTGACACATTTGTGTCTAATCCACCAAGCACTACCAAATATTCAAGCTCTGCAGTCACATCCACCGTCCTTCACCAGAGCTGGGCCAGCTTTGAAAGTCCCAAGCCCAGCTCTGCACAGTGCAGCCTGAAGGCAGACAAGAGGAAGTAGGGGGCACTGTGGACCCTGATTACCTCAGAGACGTAATGGACAGCATGCCCCATCCCAGGTACCACTGCTCAACCGAGATATGAAACCAGCCCTTTAGACAGAAGATGCACTGCCTGGAGGGAACTCTGCCCTGGGAGTGCAGGAAATGGCCCCAGTACCTTTGACAGGGTTTTTTGCTTTCCCCCGGGACGGCTGGAAACTCTCTGCTATGTACTGGTGGTCAGTCTCCAAATCCAACTTCCTCTTCACCTGAGAGAAAAGGAAAACTTGTAACAGACAAAAAAACAAAGAGAAGCTCTCCCCTTCCCTGCAGGACCTCCCAGAGCATGATTTAACAACAACAGCCAAGTTACTTCCACCTGCACACCAGAGATATCAACAGATATTACTGGGCCTCTGTAAAGAGTTTGTTCTCAGTCTAGTTCCTTGTTGGCAAATGTCCAGAGAAGGCACTGCAGTCAGCACATGGTTGGTGTCTACAGAGAGGGCAGTGACTTCACTGGTATTTAATTTCAAATGCTAATAGTGTAACCCATAGCTTTGCATTAGAAAGCCAAACTACCACCTTGAGCACAAGACTGGCCAATTGATTTTAGAGTGGGGACAAAGACCAAGTGCGTTTAGCTACATACAATATCCCAGAGCATTATAACAGGTGAAACAAACCGAAAGGGAGACTCAAAGTCCTGATCACCAACATAGCCAAAGAACATGAGCCAGGTGAGAGGATACAGAGCTGAAAGGGGTTCTGATCCCACAGGAAGGGAAATGATTTGCTAACTCTTTGTGCACATCTCCCTGCTGTACAAGCCTGCACACTTTAGTCCCCACTGTCAAACAACAGGCATTGAGAATGTACCAATGGGCTGTGTAACTCAGCTATCAATCTCCTATAGCAGAAGATGCAGAATCTCCATAGACATGCTGAGGCAGAAGTCAGATTCCAACTGGTCAGTTTAGGACAGGGGCAGGCAATTATACTGGACGGAGGGCTGCTTACCGAGTTTTGGCAAGCTGTCGAGGGCTGCCTGGATAGCCCTGCCCCTCGACAGATGCCCCACCCCCTGGTCACCATCCTACCTCCTAACCCCTGACCTCTGCCACCAAAAGTCCCTCCCGTTGCCTGTGGAAGTACTCCTTTCAGCAAGGGGTTTTGCCATCCTGGAACCAGAAAAATACCAGATTATATTCTCAAAAGTGAACATCAACAACATTCATTAATTTTATTTCAAAAAAATTATTTTTGTCCTGATTTACATGCATGTGTAGTATACAGAGGTGAATGCACAATAGCTTAAAATGAAGTCTTACTCTTGTATGTTGCCAGGGGGTGAGTACAGGTTTGTGGGGGACTGTACGTGTGTGGATATGTGGGGTGTTGGGGAGAGTGTGGGTGTGCCTGTGAGGTGCATAGGCATGGCGGTATGGGAGTATGTGGGGTATGAGGTTTGCCTGCATGTATGACCGTGCAAGGGCATGTGGGTGCATATGTATGGTGGGGTGTGCATGTGGGACTCACCCTACGCATATGCACGTGTGGGCCCTCTGCTCCTTGGTCCGGTGAGGCAACCAGGAGCCATGTGATGCCAGAATAGTGTGAGGGCAGGAAGGCAGGGAAATGACTGGGGGTGGGGCAGGGCTGGTTTGCTTGGTCCTGCTGCTGGCTCCCCCTGGGTCCTACTGCCCTTAGCTCCTGTAATCTTTGATAGGCAGCCAGGAGCAAATTAATATTAATTTACTAAAATTTTTAGGGGCCACACGGGCTGGATTCAGCCCGCAGGCTGTGTTTTGCCCCTGGCTTGGGAGGATGATACTGACCTTTACCAGTTCTGTCCTGGTTACTCTTCCAGATCACATGTATTTCTAAAGCATCTATTGGTAGGGCCAGATTTCTGTATGTCAGCTGAATACCCCAACATCTCTTACATTCTATGCTCTTTCCCCATTCCCCTTTGGCAGTATGCCCTGTTAGGCACTGTTAAAATGGTTCCTGATGGATCTGTTCTTCAGCCAGGCCTCTGGCTACCCTCAGAAACAGTGACAGCAAATATTGAGGAAACCTATGGCTAGGGAGGCAAGGAGGAGCAGGGCATAAGCAGACAATTGAGAAAAGAAGGGCCTCAGGGATGAACATCCTTGCCCATCTTTACATATTTAAAGCTGTGGAACATAGAAGCTAAAGATCAAAGTGTTTCCCATATGCCAAAATCCAGAGCGATCCAATTACAAGCTGGCATGCCATCTTCTTTAAGTCTATCTGAGGATTGCAATACCCTACCCCCACCCAGCAACTCAGGATGCTACTGAAGGGGTCTTGCCACCAGATATTTAGGAACTCTTCAAAACTAAAGATTTCTTGCTACAGCAGATGTGGACCAAGGGAAGGAAAAGAAACTGGAACAAAGCTCTGAAACACAAACATTCACCCCCTTGTATTATATAAGTATTGCCTTCAAGAAAAAATGGTTGCCAGTGCTCAGGAGTTATACAGGGTGTCAGATTAAAACTGCCCTGTTGAAAGCACCCACTCAGCAACTCAAATTTTTCTTGGTTCTTCCATAATAGAGCCACTACCCTTTCATACACCATCATACAGTTGTGCCAGTGTGAGCCAGGACGAGCTATGAAGCTTGTTGGCTATACATCACAAATGAGCAACCAGCCAGGGAATCAAAGCCTTGCCATAGCAACCTTAAATCAAGCACCTGACTTGATCACCCAGGAAGTTTGTATTAACAGGCAAAGCAGAAGCTCCACTGATGCTTCAGCAAAATGCCTGGGGCAAATATTCAACCACAAGAAACTGGAGTTTCAAGAACACTTGCCAAGACTTCCCATGAATTTTTACTGCACCTGCTTCTTACCTCTCTTTAGTGAGAGATGAGCTGGTTCATGAAAGAAGTGGGTGGGAAAGAGGTAACTGAGGCCTGTTAACAGTGGGAACACCCCAAGAGCATGAATGTGGCTGGGTTGGACACCTCCCTGAAGCATGAAGTCTCAGAAACATACATGACAAGAAGCAGCTTGACTGATCAAGGAATGAGTTCGGCATTGCTTATATTCATCCAGACATCTGACTGTCAGGTTAAGCTACACACAGGCAGGAACCACCACCTTGAAAAAGGAGTTTGGACCCTGCTGCTCATACATGTGCACATCAGAGCTTCACTGACCGCAAGCACCAGGCTGCAGTCTGAGAGATTTTGAGAGGAACTCCTCTCAAGAGCACCAGAGAACAGCAGGTCACTTTGGGAGAACCCTCCCAAACATGGGCTCAACAGGAAGCACAAGCCCAAGCACCAAGCATGACAGCACAGAGGAGCAGTAACTGCATCTTTTCCAACCCTCCCAAACAACAATATCTTATTATGAATTCCTGAACCAAACAGCAGCCTACAATTAAACCAAAAAGTATCAACTATAAAGATGTAGCCCCCTGCAGGCCCCTCTGACCAAAGGGATGGGTTGCTGCAGGATAGTGTTTCAAGGGCAAAGCTTTCTCCTGGCTCCCCATCCCCTCTGCTGAATTAAAGCATAAGGATTCCAACCTGGAACAGTGACCAGTCTCATCTCAGGATCCGTGGCCAATGATGCACAAGGGCTTAAGATCCTTATCATGGACTTGGCAGTGTACAATTAAAGGTGCGTTCCACACACAATCTGTCTCTAGGGACCAGAATTGCAAGTCCTCCTTGCTTTACACTTGATCTCACTAGAGATGCTGGCCTTTTAAATCAACCTAGTAAGTCCTGTAAACAAGTCAAGACCCCAGAAAGAAGGAAAGACGACTACTCCAGTGATCTCCCTTACTTCAGTGGTCTCTTATCTTGCACTAGAAAAAGCATGGGCAAACCAGTTTTCAGTGAGGCTCCCTGAGGAAAAAGGGGCACTGCATGTTTCTCCAAGCAAGCTCAGAGGCTACAACAATAGGAAGTTCCCCCTGTGCTGATGCTGGAGGAGAGAACCCCTGTTCCAGAAAGCTCACCCCAAGGATTTGAAAAAAACATTAGATCTCAGGGCAAGCAAATAAGTACATGCAAACAGACCCCACCCTGGGACAACAGACTTCTGCAAGACTCTGGCCTTAATTCCTGCAGCAGGAAGTAAAGCCTTTATATTTATGTTGTTGCAGACTTTTGTCATAGGAGCTCAAGGAACTCGCTGAGCTCTAGGAACCAATTTATTGGCACAAATAAAATGCACTACCAGGATCTGGCCTTAAATGGAGCTTTGCTATGGCAAGGACCCCACTCTCAGGCTTTCCATTCCCCAGCTACTTATTTTCCCACGTTTTCAGGAAGTCAGCATTCCCACCTCCTGTACAGGACACGTCACTCCCTTACGTGTTATCTACCTCACGGGCTGATGTTTCTGGGCCAGAACTTCCACATCCGCCACTGCAACCTGTTCCACTTCACAGCAGTTATCAACAAAATTGAAAATGCATCTGAAGACAGCAGGAGCTGCTGCTTTCATTTCAGGCTTCCTTTATGCAGTGCACTTGGTAGCTCTGTTACAAAGGCGGAAAACGAAGTGCGGCAGCCTTGCTCCGGGCAGCCACCTGCATCACCGAGCTACTTATTCACAGCCTGCTGCCCTGCGCGGTGCCCATGGGGGCCCAGCCGGTGCAACAGTCACCCTCCTCCAGTAGAGGAACACCCGAGGAGCTGAGCCCCGGAGGCCAAAGCCCCCGGGGCGCTCTCCTGAGGGAGGGGAACGAGGCCAGCGCGGGGAGAGCGGCTGACGGCAGCGCCCGGCTGAGCTCCCCTGCATCCTACGCCCGGTCCGCTCGACGCCGCGTTTCCGCTACACTGCGCGGTTCCGAGCGGCCGCCCCGCGGCAGCCTCGCCCGCAGCCGCCCCGCTCGGGCGCAAGAGGGGCCGCGGGGCTGGCGCTTAGGCCGCCGCGTGGGGCAGCGCCCGAGGCAAGCGCGCGGCGCGGCTAGGGAGTGAAAGCGGCATTACCGGCGGGCGCCCCAGGGCGGGCCTCTGCGCGGCGGGTCCCGGCCGCGGAGCCTGCGGGGTGGCGAAGAGCAGCAGCTCGGCCTCGCTGTCTCCGTCGGGCGCGGGCAGCTCGCCGGGGGTGGAGATGATCACGATCTGCTGCTCCACCACGCGGAGCCCCCCGGCTGCCCCCAGCAGCGCCTCCAGCTCAGCCACGCAGGCGCTGCCGCCATCCCGGGCCACCTCCAGGCCATCCAGAGACATCCTCCGCCCGGCGCGGGCTCACATCCCCGGGCGCCTACGGGGAAGACCCAGTGCTACTCCCCTCGCCCGCTCTCGGCGCCGCGTCCGCCCGGAGATCACAGCGGCCTGGCGGGCACGGCGGCACAGCCCCGCCAGCGGCGGGCAAACGCCACGGCCGGGAGAGGCGGCAGGGCGCCACGGCCCATGCTCAGCCCGAGGAGGCGCAGCCAGGCAAGGCCCCGGGCGCGGCGGCAACCCAGACCATCTGCCCCCGGCCCGGCCACTGTTATTGTTCCCAGCTGGTCCCGGCCCTGCACGCGTTTGCGCGCCAAATCCTTTTTGCCGCGAAAGCAGCACGAGCCGAGTGCGCGCGCTCCGATTGGTTGCACCCGTCGCGTCGATACGCAACGCCGCGGGCAGCCTCATCCCCATTGGTCGCGACCCCGGGATTGATATGCAAACAGCATCTCCCCATTGGCTGCGGCGGGGCAGCCGGGAGGTTTTGGAGTGACTGAGAGACTGTTCTGACAGTGGCCCAATCACAGAGGCCGCGTCGGCTGCAGAGGGGAGGGAAGGGGGCCTTGGGCCAATCAGCGGGGAGCTGGGGGACGCTGAGCGGGGGCCGCTGGGGTGAGAGGGGCTCGAACTGGGGCCTTAAAGGGGAAGAGCGCGGCACAGGCGCCTTCTCTGGCCCTGGGGTGACTTGCGCCTGGTTTGCCCCGCCCCTTCCTGGTGTCGCCCCGGCGCTGATCTCAAACTCCGAGGTCTCCCTCTGGGACTGATACCCCTCCCCTCGCTGCCCTGCCCGGCACGGCGGCCTCTTCGCGCCTTGCACGGGGGCACTTGGCCAGAGGCTGGTGCGCCTCGCCCTAGCTGATAAGCCTGTTTCATCCGTCCCACGGGTTGTGCCATCAACTGCTCTACCTGGACCACGAGTCTCCAGTTGGAAGGGCAGGCTGGGAGCTGCAGGCTTCAGGAAACTCACCTTACTGTTAAACACCCGGAGAAAGGAATAGAAAATTTAAAACAAAAATGTGTGTGTGTGTGTGTGCCCATGCATGCAGGCTTGTGCACATACATTTATGTGCATGCATCTCTGTGTGGGTGTGTGTCAGCTGTGTGTGTGCCCACGCCTATATGCATAAGTACAAAGACATACATGGGTGCATCTGGCGTAAAAGGAGCAGGCAGGCTGGTAGCAAGTCAAATGATTTCCCTAGGTCTCTGTGATGTGCTCTCTTGTTCCTGAATGGTTGCATGCAGTAGAGGGTTGGGTTTTTTAGTTGCTGTAACGTGACTTGCCTCATAAAGAGTTTCTTCCGTTGGCATTACGGGATAAGGCCAGCTGTTTGGACTTTGCCCCCAGTAAGACTAATCAGACTCGGCAAAATTTACAGCTATACAAAATTGCCTGTACTTTGTCCATATGACAGAGTCCACCTTGGCTCTGAATGGTAGAGCTGTGACAATTTGTGAATGATTGATCCAAAGTTAGACTGCCGATGCCACCAGGGGCTTCCTGGCATACCTGAAGTGTGGAAAATGCAATTAAGAGAAGGTGTCCAAATCGCAGCCCTTTCAATTCATATATTTAAAGTCAAGATCCATATGAGGATGGGTGGGTTAAAGGACAACACAAGAAGCCAGCAGCAAGAAGAAACAGTTCTTCACACTTCCGTCCCCCCAGTTTCTAAGGCCAGTTGACATTATCCTGGATTCCTTTCATTTTGACTTCAGACTAAGGCGCTCCTAGCTGCTTTCATAGATAACATCTTTTTATCCGCGGACAGGTCCATACCTCCAGCATCATTATTCTGAGCCTCTTTCTAGAGCTTGTAGGTAGTGTTACAAAACATTTCTGTTGCACTGTTCCAAGTAGCTGTAGGAATAGATGATAAAACTATGAAATGACTTAGATTTCTCCTTAGAGACCAAACCCAGAGTCTGACACAGGCAACTAATGCTCTGTTTCAAAAGCCTTCCATTCTGGAGCCTAGTCCTCACTTTACAACATTCAATGTCTACATGGAGCTGATAAGACAGCGTAGCTTGAAGTGCCACCATTACCCAGATGATATCCAATTCCATCTCTTCACATCAACTATAAACAGCACTGTCTCTCAGCTTCCTTACTGTGCAACTAAAGCTGAAACCATTCTGGATGCAGTCATACTGGGAGGGAGAAGGGAGTGCTACAAAGAGCTTGTCAGCTCTGTGGCATCCCCCCTATTGGGATGCACCTTCCCTTGGGTTTTCATATGTGTCCTCAGTTGTGCATTCCTTTCAGATTTCATGGTACTATTGGTTATCAAATAGCTTGCTAGCAAAACCCCCCCACGATTGATCAGTTGGAAACTGAACTCAGCTAAAGATGGCCTTTTCAGTCCTACCTTCCTGTGTTCCCCCCTGTGACTGGTCAGGTAATAATGACTATCCTATAAGACAGACCTGGCTATAGGTCCATGTGTTCCTCACCTCCAAGTGTGGTTATTGCAAGCCATGTCTATACATAAAGCCTCAAAATCAGAGACAGGTGAAGTCTGTCCCTTTGGCCACCTTCTATGAACATCTTTCCCATGCACTGCTTTCTACAGTCACTGCCCAGTGAACAAAGTCTAGCTGAAGGTCTCTGCTGTAATATTCAAAGCCCTCTAGATAGCTCTCCTTTAGTGACCATGCTGTCCTTCTACAGCTATATTCCACAGGTAACAAGAAGTAAAAGCTCACATACCAGAGCACCCCTTGGGGTAACTAGAAACAACGGCCACAAAATGACAGGGAGCAGATTTAGGTTGAACATCAAGATGGACTTCTTTACAGTAAGGGTTACCAGAATCTGGAATGGGAGGTGGTGCTCTCCCCTACCCTGGAGCTATTCAAGAGGAGACTGGACAAGCACCTGGCTGGGGTCATCTGCTCCCAGCGCTCTTTCCAGCTCAGGGCAGAGGGTAAGACTCAATGATCTACTGAGGTCCCTTTGGAACCTAAAAATCTATGAAATCTATGAATAAAGGAACCCATTTTTACAGGTTCTGGCCCCAGGAGTTATAGGAATAACTACAGGCCTCATCACTCTCAGAATTAAATGTCAGACTCATTTCTTTAGTGGTGTGTTCCCTCACTAGCTTCTACAGGCATGCACATGCAGTCCTACAAATTCATCAGACTCCTTTGCTAACGTGCCAAGGAAGAAAAGAGAGAGAGGGGTGGACATTTCTATTTAAAATACTTGGGAAGTGTTTGGCTATTTAGAAGACCCCTAAACACAGGATACACAAATCAGTGGCATAATGTCCTCATGGAAGTGGTGGGAGTCCTGACATTGGAGTCATCTGAGAACGGTTGGGACAAAACCCTACAAGATATACTGTGAAACAGACAGGAACAAGGAGGAACAAGAGGCCCTAACATTCTTCATTGTATATTGATTATTTTCCCATGGGGAAGGGAATGGACCATTCTGGAAAACTTGTTTGCTTCTACTTTAATCTATTTCTGATGTTCAATGGTAAACAGCACCCACCTGATTGTTTCTGGACAGTGATGCCTTGTCCCAAAATGATTGTGTTTCTCTCAGAATTAAGACCTTCTGAAGGGTGGGGGCTTTTTATTCATTTTTCTGGTGAAGTATGTCTTTATTGAACAAAATATAATGAATTTCTATAAGATGTGCCAGTGCACAGGAATCAAACAGGAAATATTGTCATAATGTTAGAAATGGAGTATTGTTAGAAATGCACAGCTTGCATCTTGCACCTGATAAGAAAGAAACACTGCCAAGGACTTTTGTCCTTGCCCAGCCTTGCCACAGCTCTTCTCATACTAAATCGCAGACTCTCCCCTAGCTTCTCCCTAGCCTTTCTCATGCAGATTACAGAAGCTGGAATTCAACTGACTGTGTCCTTGAAAGGGGGGGGGGTTAAACTCTTGGTGACCTATAGTACTTTCTGAGCA